>NW_016690447.1:1498766-1502060 GCF_001604755.1 Lepidothrix coronata | reverse complement strand
AAGAGATGGGGTCACTCATGCACCAACACAGCCCTACTCACCCTGGCCTCCAGCTTCTGGATTTGCTTCTTGCCTCCCTTCAGGGCCAACTGCTCGGCCTCTTCCAGACGAAGCTGCAGATCCTTCACCGTCTGGTCCAGGTTCTTCTTCATCCTCTCCAGGTGGGCACTGGTGTCCTGCTCCTTCTTCAGTTCTTCTGCCATCATGGCCGCCTGAGCAGAGCAAAAGGTCAAAGCCCTTGTGGGGCTGGAGACATTTTGGGGAGAATACATCACCATCAGCAATGAAAGGAGCCCCGACTCACATCTGTGATGGCCTTCTTGGCCTTCTCTTCAGCATTGCGGGCCTCCTGGATCGTATCCTCCATTTCGCTCTGAATCTGAGAAATGTCTGTCTCCAGCTTCTTCTTGGTGTTGATCAAGCTGGTGTTCTGTGCAACAGGAAAGACAGGAATGGTGCTGTCAGTCCAAATGCCTGCACACCAAGGCCTGAAAGTGCAAGTAGAGTTTAGGAAAATTTTTAATGCAAGAGACTTGCACATTTCATCAAGTGTTTACACAGTAATCACTTACAAGGTGCAGGACAATCTCCCTCTTTTTTATCCCTTGTGGATGGGATTAATTTCCAGCAATGCCTGACCTGGGTGTGGAGGAGCTGTGCACGTTCAGTGGCATCCAGGAGCTCCTGCTCAGCCAGTTTCCTCGACCGCTCCGTCTGCTCCAGGGCTGCCCGTAGCTCCTCAACTTCAGCCTGCAGCAGGTTTGCTCTGCGCTCCACCATGGCCACCTGCTCCTTCAGGTCATCCTGGGTCCTGAGAGCATCGTCCAAGTGTAGCTGGGTGTCCTGTAAGAGAGACAAGAGGAATTACAAGGCATCAGTGTGTGCTTGAGTGCCAAAAATATCAGGGGTCTCTCTATCTGTAGTTTTGCTAAACAGACCTTGAGCACAGCCTGCGTGTTTCTCAGGTTCTTTTGTGCCTCGGCAGCCTGGCGGTTGGCATGGCTGAGCTGGATCTCCATTTCATTCAGGTCTCCCTCCATCTTCTTCTTCAGCCTCAGGGCTTCATTCCTGCTCCTGATCTCAGCATCCAGGGTGCTTTGCATGGAGTCTACAACTCGGAGGTGGTTCCTCTTCAGCTGGTCAATCTCCTCATCTTTCTCTGCTATCTTCCTGTCAATCTCAGACTTCACCTGGTTGAGCTCCAGCTGCAGGCGCAGGATCTTCCCCTCTTCGTGTTCCAGAGAGGCCTGGATATGCATCAGGAACAGTGACTTAGACAACCACTTACTTTCTAAGCAATCTTTAACGGGGGTCTTAATGAAACCTAGGCTTCCTTTTCTGCCACATCTCCAAAACATTTACAGTAATTTTTAGTAGTGTATGTACCTCAGCTTCCTCCAGGGAGGCTTGCAGTTCAGATTTCTCCTGCTCAACTTGCTTCTTGACTTTCTCCAGCTCATGAATTGCCTTTCCTCCCTCCGCAATCTGCTCCGTGAGGTCGGAAATCTCCTCTGTGGGAACAAAGACCAATGGCTTGCTCAGGCCCAGAGCAGAATGGGAAGGGCCCTGTCCCACCAGGGTGACAGGCATCTTTGCAGAGCTGCAGGCACAGACCCCGCAGCAATGCTCAGCTGGTGAGAAAGCCCATCCCGGAGCAGAGGGCCAGGGACTTACGCTGCAAGTTCTTGTTCTCCCGCTTCATTGTTTCCAGGTGGTCCAAGGACTCCTCATAGGCATTCTTCATCTTAAACAGCTCCGTGCTGAGGGAGCGAGACTCCTTCTGGGAGGCCTCCAGCTCAGCCTGCGTTTCCTCATACTTCTGCTTCCATTCTGCCAGGATCTGAAGGGAAACGGGGCGTGAGTAGGGATGTGGCCATCCCGGGGGGAGGCTCTGCCCAGGAGTCCCAGGGCTGGAGCCCAAAAGACCTTGTCAAAGTTCTTCTGCTTCTTGTCCAGAGCAGCGCAGGCAGCATTGGATCGCTCCACATCAATCATCAGGTCCTCCACTTCATTCTGCAGCNCTGTTGGCCTTGGACAGGGCGCGCTGCAGCTCCCCCTTGGCTTCCTGCTCCTCCTCATATTGTTCCCGGAGCAAGTCACAGTCGTGGCGAGCGGACTGCAGGGCGTGGGCCAGGGCGTTCTTGGCCTGTGGGGACATGGGGGTGGGTAACTCCAACACTTATCTTGAGATGCTGCTTGACACCGAAATTGGCAGTGAAATTAGAATGAACCTCTAATTAGGCAAATAGAGAGCTGGCATCTGATGGAGCCCTTACTGATGTGTCTGGAGGATCAGGACATGTTAGTGACAGGTGCTCTGGGGACAGTAATCAGCTGTTTGTGTAAATGTTTTGACATGTGTGGCTGAATCCTGTCTTAGAGAGGATCATCAGAATGGCAAGAAAGCCTTGTGGAGGCCTTCCTCCAGCATCTAAAGCATCACACATCCTTCCCTCTCCAGCTCACGAGTAGAAGTTTGTGTACTATTGGTGTTCCCTCCAGTCCTACAGGTGTTTGGGGAAAGAACATGGAACCTGTCTTGGGTCAGACTATAGGATTCTCCAGATCCTATATCCAGGGGTGATCCAGGCTGTGGACACTAGGGTGCTTCCATACCTTGATTTCTTCCTCTAGATGCCTCTTGAGTTCCTCAATCTGTTGGGTAAATCCTTGCTTGCCCCTAGACAGCTGAGAAATCAGAGCATCTTTTTCCTCCACCTGGCGGGAATATTCACCTGGGAAGGGTAAAGGGAAAAAAGGGAACCAGACTATTAATCCTATGACCCTTTCTGCCTGTAAAGCCATGTAACCAGAAGTGGCCTGAGAGGTTATACCAGTTGTCACGTTGCACCCAAAGGTGTGCTCATGGCGTGCGGGTCCTCCCACTGCACTTGAGGAATGAGGATGTCTCACCTGACTCTGTCTGCAGACGAGCTCTTTGAGTATTGAGGTCATTGATCATGCGCTGATTCTGCTCCTCCTTCGTTTTTAACTCACTCAGCTGATCTTCCAGTGTGCGACACATCTTCTCCAGGTTTGCCTAGGGAGCAAACACAGGGAAGGGAAGGAGATGAACGCCTGCACTCTGCCTCATTCTCACAGCAGGGATATTGTCTGTGGGAATGTGACTGGTAGATGCAGCCTTTGTGCCACACCTTGGCCCTGCGAGCATGTTCTACTGCAATTCCATACCTTGGCTTTGGAGACAGACTCCATGTTACTGGCCAAGTCATCAATCTCCATCTTGAGCTCGCTCTTCTCCTTCTCCAGCTTCTGCTTGACGCGCTGCAGGTT
>NW_016690447.1:1472017-1495953 GCF_001604755.1 Lepidothrix coronata | reverse complement strand
TGACTCCCCGTGCGTGTACCTTGTTTTCAGTGGCGTGCTTTTCCTTCTCCACCTTGGCCAGTGTTAGCTCAAGGTCATCAATATCTTTCTTCAGCTCTGAACATTCATCCTCCAGTTTTCTCTTCTTGGCTGTCAGCTCAGCATTGATTTCCTCCTCATCCTCAGCCCTTTCAGTCAGTTCCTTAATTTTGGCTTCCAGCTGGATTTTGTTTTTGATGAGCTGGTCACACCTTTCCTCAGCATCAGCCAGGCTATCTGCTTCCTGGTGGGGAGACAGAATTTTGTGGGTTGTAGTATTTTGAACTTTCTGTGCTCTGTCTTTTGTATCACTGAGTAGGCTTGTGTTAAAATGGGAGCTGAACCTGACTTTTAAGTCCAGCAACTGGAAGATCTTGACTGGTGTTTACTGTAAACCTCATCATTTGGAATCAATATTTATTCTGTAATTTCTGTGTCTCCTAAATATGCCTCGCTGGTTGAGTGCCCATGACAATGCTTCATAGCACAAACACAAAAGCACAACCAAACAGTGGTTACTTCCATCACTAATTTTGTCAGGAGCAAGGGCTTAGTGTTTTGGTTTTTTTCTGATGGAAAATGCATCTAGCAGCTTTTTCTTTTTAATTGTCTCAACAAAAGTCTTAAAATATTTGGGATGTAATGGCTTTTACATTTCTGACAATAAATTAGTTGAGAAAGGTACTTATCACTTTCCTACAGGCATTAAAATTGCTGCAAGACCAATAAAGTTCTTGCCCTCATCTACCTCTGTGGCTTCTTTAAAGACCACATCAAGCATTTCCTTAACTAGTTCATCACTTCATTTGGTGTTAAGAAACTGCCTTTTCCTAATTGAGTTTGAATGGGAAGTATCTGTGTTTCTGAAAGTAATCAAGGCCTTCTAGTGTAGCTGTAGATGGGAAAAGTGTGTGCTTCCCTGGTTTGCCTTTACTGCATTAGACAGAAGCACTTCTTTGAAAGCTGAGATGTTTCCCTTCCAGTTCAGAGCTCTCAGATGTGCAGCACATGTTGGCTGCTGTTTCATGGCTCTTTCTTCAGACAGCAGGAATGGTGAGTGTCGTGTGGGGCTGCCATAGGTCTCACCCTGCCCATGCCAGTGCCTGTTTCCTCAGCATTACAGTGCCTTAGAAGGTGTGATTTAGACTGTTTTCTACTACCCATCAGTTCCTGCAAGTTACTGTGTAGGATAAGATGCCTTCTGACAGTTTATCATTCTTTTTCCAGGGAGAAACAAACAGTGATACTCACAGCCTGCACTTGGAGCTGCAGGTCATTTTTCTCCTGCACCAGTGCTACCATTTTCTCCTCCAGTTCCTTCCGCTTTGCCTCAGACTTTGCAAGCTCTTCCTTGGTTTTCTCAAACTCNTCTGCCAACTTGTCATCTCTCATCTCCTCCAGAAGTCCCAGCAGCCCAGCTTTGAAGAACACCTTGAGAGAGGAAATGGTGCAGCATGTCATTGTGAAGTAGTACAGGCTAAACACACAGCATCTTTCAGTATCCTAACAGACCTTAATGGCCATGACCAGCATCACCTTGGGCCTTCTCCCATGCCCTCTGTCCAAGGGCTTAGAGCTTCCCTTAGTCTCAGACTTGAGCATTCAGTCCCTGTCTGAGCTATGTGTCATGAGTACTGTTTCCAGTTCAGCCACAGCCTCAGCCACCCCCCCGCCTGATCATGGACCCCAGTGAGCTCTACCATGACCTGCTCACTTACTTCGTGGCTTGATGTTAAACATATGTCATTGCTGTGTATAGTTCCATGAATTAAAGAATAGGGCCTTGCCTTGTTAGCCTACCTATACCTGACCCTGCCAAATCATGAAAACCAAGGCTTTATGGCTTCACCTCAGACCTTCCTTATTGTAACAAACCTGCCTGATGACCTGGACTCCTGGTTGAATCTGACTACCACTCCCAGGTCATCCTCATTTGCCTTGATCGAATACAGTGGTGCTGGGCACTTCCTGGTTGAGGTCTCCCCCTGCCAGCTCTGGTATGTCATTGTGCTGTGCCCCATCCCCCTGGCAGAGCAGCCCACCCTCACTGCTTTTGACAAACTTTTAACACAGGTCTTGTTTTTACCTTGGTGTGACCAAATTTGTACTGGGTGTGGTCCACATCAATGGACCCAAGGAGCTTCTCAGAAGCCTTCTTGTTGTCCATGAACTGACCCTCTGGGATAGCACTGGCATTGAGTACTCTGTATCTGCAGAGGAAAGCATGAAGAAATTGTCAAAACCACTACTGTGATTGAACCCCCAGCCTTCTAAGACTGTCCCATTGAACAAATCTTATGCCTGGAGACAGTTGAATTCAGGATATGGGGATTGTTTTTGATATATAATACTAATTCTAAGTACAAGAGAATCCTGATCTCAGCAATGCCCTGCCATCATGAACTGATGGCGAAACATTTCTATATTACTGTTCACTACCAATTTAAAGTATGAAGTTTAAAGTATATCACAATACTCCGGCTCTTCAGCTTGGTCTGAATGAGCAGAAAGGTGCAGTGTTCTTACCTCTGTTTGAAGTCAGCATAGAGGACTCTGCTGGGGAACCCTTTCCTGCAGATCCTGATCCCTTCCAACACGCCGTTACAGCGCAGCTGGTGCAGCACCAGCTCGTGCTCCATGGCACCTGACAAAGACCGGCATTAGTGACTACCCCGCTCTCTGACACTCAGGAAAGGAGCTTCTGCTGCTCAAGTTTTCCTCCTCTTGGATGTCCTTACCAGGTGTTTTTGTTTCATTTGGGATGATGCACCGTACAAAGTGAGGGTGGGTGCTCCTCAGGTTGGCCATCAGCTTGTTTAAATTCTCCTGTGAGATTATCAAACAAAGTTTATATTATTAAATGTGAGCACTGGAATCTTAACAGAGGATGCATCAAACTGGGAGTTTCAGGTTGCAGACTTGTCTTCTCTAAAACAACTCCCAGAAGTCCCAAAGGGAAAACTGGAAATAGAAACAAATTTTTGGTTTTGAAATTCTTTTATAGAATAATGGTTAGTATTACTTTTCCTTGACCTCCTCATCCAAACACAGGGCTGCTATTTCACAGTTTTCCTTTGAGTTGGTAATTCTTGTGGTATATATTTGGGCATTTAAAGTAAATCACACGTACTCTCGGTTAAGCATGATTTGACAGCTAAGTAAGTTCTTTCCAAATGGATGCAATATTTCTGCAGCCCATGCAGAGTGACTCTTTTAGTAGTAATTCAGTCTCAAACCTTTAAGACATAACTCAAAACTGACCTCGCAAGTCAATTATTTAGTGTAATTTAACCTTCACTCTCTTTCCACATTGAAATCAAATCATTGCCTTATAATCTTGGGGTAATTTCATCTTTGCTTTTCATGTTTGTTCTATTACTTTCAAATTTTACAATGAGTCAATACTGAAAAACTGCATAGATACAACAAAGCAGGTCAAGGAAATATATCTGAATTCTGTGGAGAGGATTTTAAGGTATTTGGCTGATATGTTTTTCACTTCCATCTAAGTAGATGAACTTAGCCGTTTCGATATTTTCCTAGAATTTTCAAAGATGGATGTGGCATTGCAAAGGAAAAGTCTGTAATTTACAAGAATGGAAAAGAAAGGATTTTAAAGGATGACAAGGGTTATGTCCAAAATGCAAACAGACCTTTCAAATTCAGATGCTTTCCATCTGCAAAGAATTAATGAATAATAAACTTACCCTGAAAAGAGCTGAGACAGTCTGGAAAGAAGAACCCTTCTTCTTGCCTCCTTTCTTGCCACCACCACCACCACTGTCTGTGTATCAAAGTAAAAAAAAAAAAAATTATTAGAATGTGGATATTGCAATTTGGAAATACAGAACACAAAGTAGCTTTACAATTTTAGTGTTTGTGGCTTTAAATCTGAGAAAAATTTGTCCCACACTAAAAATACAATTTTCACTGAACTGACCTGCATCTGCTCCACCATAGCTGGCAAAGAGTAAGGCCAAGGTCTTGACAGATGATTTCTGGTACAGCCCAATGACAGTTTCGTTCAGGGGGTCCTTGTTCTTCTCCAGCCACCCAGTGATGTTGTAGTCCACTGTGCCAGCGTAGTGCACCAGGGAGAAGTGGGCCTCAGCCTTGCCTTTGGCAGGCTTAGGCTTCTGGAAGTTGTTGGACTTGCCCAGGTGCTGGTCATAGAGCTTGTTCTTGAAAGAGGTGTCAGTTGCCTTGGGGAACATGCACTCCTCTTCCAGGATGGAGAAGATGCCCATGGGCTGGAAGGTATCACAGGAAATGACAAATAAAGATGATAATGGAAATGTCCAAGGCCCCATTGGATGGGACACTGACCAACCTGGTCTAGGGCAAAGTGTCCCTGTCTCTGGCAGGGGGTTGGAACGAGATGTTCTTTAGGTTCCCTTCCAACCCAGACCACTCTGTGATTCTATGACAGTGACAAGAAGCCTGTGCTACGAACATCAGAGGTACTACCGGGGTGCTTTAGCATCCCAGCCTGGATGAGGGCCTGGCTTTGTCAGGAGTTGTTCTCAGGCAGGGAGCCTATTTCTGCCTTCCCTTTGCCTCCCTGCAGCCAATCTTCATGGAACTGGTAAGGATGTCTGTCCAATGCACATTGGAATTGGTGCAGAATTAGAGGGAGCAGTGCTAAACAGAAACATAATTGGGAAAAGAGCCACAAGAGGCCCTGTGGTTGTGGGAGGTCCAGTGAGATGATACTTATTGCCCAGATTTGTCTGTGGACTTCAGATTTGAGCCTTCAAAGGAAAAAGAAAAGGAGACTGACTTTGCTTTGTTTTAAAAGCACTCTCACTCTTGGTGGGAGTCCAGGCTACTTTTCCAAGCTTGAAGACCAGAAAATGCAGGGCTGATGACACAGAGGTGCATTTCCCCATTTCTCTTCCCCAGACTAAACTAAATTTCAGTGCAAAATATTTTGCTTAACTGATGCTGCATGTCTGGCTCTGAGCTGAACCTGCCTCAGAAACATCACATAATTCCAGCATTCATCATACATGTGTATGGGAGAGGTACCTTCTCAATGAGCTCAATGCAGGCAGCCAGGTCCATCCCAAAGTCAATGAACTCCCACTCAATTCCCTCCTTCTTGTACTCCTCCTGCTCCAGCACGAACATGTGGTGGTTGAAGAACTGTTGCAGTTTCTCATTGGTGAAGTTGATGCACAGTTGCTCAAAGCTGTTGAACTGCCCAAAGCAAGGAAAGGTGCACGGGTTCTCAAAGCGTGCCAAACACCACGGGCCTTTGCTGGCATTCTCCTAAGGCTGGTTGAAGTTCCACAACTGAAACACCATCCCCAACCCTACTGTCCCAGCCTGTGTTTCCTTAGCAGGGCTTCTACTGTACCACTCCCTGGCCTTGAAGGATTTTTTTATCGTTACCTCTGAAATCAAGCTACAATTCTTTTTCCCTGTGCTACTCAACAGCAAATCCTTTGGTAACCTCAGCTGCTCCATTGGGTATGTGTTGCAGGTTTCTGACCTCCTGGACAGTGGAAACCTCCTCAGTGTCCCACCCAAGGATTTCTCTGCCCTCGCTTCAATAATCTGGGGGTTTCTGTGCTCAGGAAGTATGCTGGGAGCTTGCCCACGGCACAACCTTTCCTTGGTTTTCCAAGAGCATCCAGCCCTTTGGCCCAAAGCTGTGTGAGCCTTAGTCCTTGAGCTCTCTCTCTGTTTGCAAAGCCTGAGACCTTTGTGAGCTCACGGGCCTCTGTTTGCCAGAAAGGCAATGTTAGAATTGGTCTTTGTCAGCAAAGCCTTTTGAGGGGGCTACAGTGACAGAGAAGAGGGAGGGGTTCCTGGAAAACATCAGATGAGAAGGATAAACTTTTGAATCCTCTCAAAAAGAAGTGTGTGTCTGAGTCCTCATGACCCCTCCTCGCTCCTCGCTTGACTAGGGTGTCAAATCCTTGTTCCTTACATCAAAGATCTCGAAGCCAGCAATGTCCAGCACACCAATGAAGTACTGCCTGGGCTGCTTTGTGTCCAGCTGTTGGTTGATGCGAACAACCATCCACAGGAACATCTTCTCAAACATAGCCTTTGCCAGGGCACCCACTGAATTGTTCACCTAAAGCAGAGGAGACAGGACCAGAGTTCCCTCCCGGGGTCCCAGAAGAATGCTCATGTACTCCCTCAAGCCATGCATTGTCAACCTCCAGATTTTACCTGTGTCACATTTTGACCTTTGGTCACATACTCATTCCCAACCTTGACTCGGGGATAACACAAGGCCTTCAGAAATTCAGCTGAGTTAAGGCCCGTCAGGTAGGCAGCCTTGTCAGCCACTAGAGATGGGGAAAGGAAGAGAAAAGTATTTCATGGATGGTGTTCATATTTTAGGAATGGAAGAGCATTTATCTGATCCCATACAGAAAGCTTGGGAAGGAATGTGAATTGTGCAAGCTAATGATGGCCTTCTGTGAAAGCAAGAAAAGGTATGGCTTAGATAGGAGTAGCTTGAACCTGGAATTTCCCAGAAGAATCCCAAAAGCCTCTAGTAATGCATGAGGTGAGCATGCGGTGGCCCGTGGATTTCTGGGTAGCAAAGCTTAGGGGAGTTATTTCACCAAAAATACAACTGGACATCATGGTTTCTTAATGGTTGAAGGGTTTCGAGAGAGAAAGACAATCACTGGACAGAATAATGGAACTTCCCATGGCTGAGAAAACATCTCTGCATTTAGATGGACTATATACAAAGATGGGTTTCTCGGTGTTGTATGTGGAGACTCAGCCCAACAGAGATCTGTCTTTGGAGGCTTAACATATCATCTCTGGAGACAGACAAGTGCTTTAAACAAATCAGTCACTGAATTTGCTGATACCTTCTGTGCCATCAGGCTCTGCCTGCTCCTCTCGTTGTTTCTGCTTGAACTTCAAGTTCCCGTAGTGCATGACAGCCCCTGTCAGCTTGTAGATGGCTGTTTTCTCATCAGGAGTAAAACCCAGGATGTCAATGGCACTCTGCAGTAAAAAAGCATGAATTCGAACACATGTCCTTAGTGGGTCAGCGATGTCACCCTCAGATATGCACAGTAGAGACCTTTTTGCTGTGTTACTCACATCTGTTGCCATCAGCTCCTCCTGGTCATCAATGCTGGGAACAGTGACCTCCCCTTGACTCACATAGTGGAAATCATAAGGGTTGGTGGTGATGAGGAGCATGTCTGAAAGCAGGAGGAGGCAAGGCACAGGCTTAGTTTTGCCAAGTAAGTGACAGAGGGAACTGTTGCTCAGGGTTCATCCTCAAAAAGCCACAATGCTCCTTCCTACCAATTAGCTCTGGCTTCTTGTTGGACATGATCTGATAAAAGATGTGGTAGCTTCTTTCCGCCTTGAGCTGGAAAGTGACTCTGGACTTCTCCAGCAGATCTGCCCAGGAAGGTAGAAAGAGTTAAGCACAGCAATGCACATGGAGGTGGGAATTTGGAAAGGGATGGGACCAGTCCAGGAGAGTCTCTTACAAGTTTCAATATCAGCAGAAGCCAGTTTGCCTGTGGCCCCAAAGTGGATTCTGATGAATTTGCCCTGTTAAGGAGAAGCAGCAGCATTTGAATCTGGATGGTTTCCTCTGACATCTCCTTTACATGGAGACCTGCTCAGGCATCGCTTGTCCTGCCATGAGAGGGAGAGATTTTGTCCAAGTCACCAACTCACAAAGCGCGAGGAGTTGTCGTTCCTCACGGTCTTGGCGTTTCCAAAGGCCTCCAGCAGTGGGTTGGCGCTGATGATTTGATCCTCAAGCGTCCCCTGCAGAGGGAAAATTATTCACCGAGTGTGTTGAATCAACAGGGCAATGACAGCCCAAGTGTCCAGTCTGTTCTTCCTGACTCACCTGCATTTTGCCTGATGTCTGCTCCTCCTTCTTCTTGTCCCCGCTGGCTGCAATTGTTGCAAAGTACTGGATGACACGCTTTGTGTTCACAGTCTTCCCGGCACCGGATTCTCCGCTGTCAGAGCAAGGAGAGAAGCAGAGATCATGTGGTCAGGCAGGAGGGGCCCTGGCCCTGGGCAGCCCCTCAGGGACCCGAGCAGGGGGTGTACGTACGTGATCAGGATGGACTGGTTCTCCCGATCTGGGGAAGAGACAGAAAAATGATTACAAAAGTGTCATGAATATCCTTGATAAAAATATTCCTGTAACTTTTAGAAGTTGCACTGGCATTAGGCAGCTAATTCCTTTCATAAGCATGCCTATCTTCACTCCTACTTCTTTTTTAACATTTTAATGTTCCCAGCTGCAGCTGGGAAGCTGATATGTCAGCCCTGATATGCTTGGCAGGTGTAGCAAATGTGCTTCTTTTTCTGGATATTCTCTTCATGTCAACCTGCTCATTTTCTTTATGAAAATGATTTCAACAAAGGAGCAGTTTTGTAGAATTGCTGATTAAATGATCTATCAGTCAGCTGAGGTGTACTGGGTCATGTGTTTCTCATAAGCTTTACAACACAAGCAACAAGTACTCCCGATCAGTCCGTAAGCCCCCTAAATGTTTTTTATGTCAGTAGCCAGTTGATTGTTGCCTAAAGAAAATCACAGAAACTTCATAGACATGTAGTAACGTTTACCAGAACAGTCTCCTATGCTCTAGAGATTGAAATTTCTGAGCTCAATTTGATGTTTGTGTGTGCAGTAGCTTGGGCTGAGTTTACCTTCCAGAATTTTGTCTAGTTGCTTTTTTAATCCATTCTCCCATTGGAGTTTGCACTATGAAACCTGAAAACATCTGCACAATGTCTGAAGAGACTAAAGCATTAAGGAACTAACTCTTGTGAAAAAGTCTGGGTTTGCACACACAAAGTTTCTTCCTCTTGAAGGTGTCAGCAAGATGATTTACATAAACACGGCTATGATAACACACACGAATCAAACATCAATTTATTGTTGTTCTCTTCCCATTCTATTCCCTACCAATTAATCTTCTAATTCTCTGAATACTATAGGATTAAATACACTAATTGGAGTTAGAAGAGGGAAGATGATTTATTTTAAAAATTTAAAATATGTATCTTTCTGGTATATATTTTTATGACTCATCTACTCTTTCTTAAAATTCTGGAGATTTAGGCAATGCTAGAAAAGTTGTCACTACCCTTCTTTGGTGTTGCTTCCATTTATTTTAATGAATGAAAAGGAAGAAATTGTTTCTGAGGGAGGAAGTATCAATATTCCAAGCTGGTTTCACTGCAAAATCTGACTGAGACTGCTTCCCAAGTTTTCGTAAAGCCAAAGTTGAATGTTGTTTCCCCTTACACACAATGTGATTTAGAAACTCCACTCTAGTGACTTCAAAAAACAATTAAGTTCATTCAAAGAACAATTCTTTCATCTCAGAGAAAAAGCAGAACTTCAAAAGTATATCCAAATTTCTTTGAAGGAAAGTCTGACAATGTATCCAGTGCTAAATCATATCCTCCCAAATATCTTGAACATTAAATTCTAACATTGACTGTTATAAACATGATCTAAATGACAGTTTTCAGTAAAGAAACTATTTCCAGTGATGAGAGAACATCACCCTCACAGCACCATTAAATTGAACTACTTTGCAGTGAAAAGGTTTCTTTTCACCTCTGAAAGTGTTCACAGCCAAGTAATTTTAAAGAAAACCGAGTAACTCACCAGTCAGCATGAACTGATAGGCATTGTCAGAGATGGAGAAGATGTGTGGAGGGGCCTCCTGGCGCTTCTTGCCTCGGTAGGCCAACACCACCTCCGGGTTGTACACGGGCAGCCACTTGTAGGGGTTGACAGTGACGCAGAAGAGACCCGAGTAGGTCTGTGAGGAAGGGACACAGCACATTGGTTTCCCCTGGGCCTGGCAGAGCAGTTCCTCCAGCTGCCCAAAGGAAGCTGCTGCTGCCACTTACGTAGATCATCCAGGCTGCGTAACGCTCTTTGAGGTTGTACAGCACAGCGGGTTCGTGGAGGTGGGTCATCATGGCCATGTCCTCGATTTTGTCGTACTTGGGAGGGTTCATGGAGAAGATTTGATCTTCCTTCACGGTCAGGGTCTGTCAGAGGGCAGGAAGGGACAAGCATGTCAGCTCAGAGCCAGAGTGGGAATGAAATGCTGTTTGTAAATCTTACATTTACTCACCTCTCCCCCTTCAGTCTTGACAGTGACCTTGCCTGCATCCTTACTCTCAATTTTCCCTTTCACATAGGATTCCTTTGCATGTACCACAAAGACGGATGTCTTGGCATCGAAAGGCTTGTTCTGGGCCTCGATTCTCTCCTTCTCCGATTTTCGGAGGTAAGGAGCCGCCTCCCCAAAGGCGGCCATGTCCGCGTCTGGAGCCGACATCGCTGCACTTTGACAGCAGGCACTGTCAGCAGGGTCCTTGTAGGAAAGAAGATATGTTGTATCAGGGAGTGAACTGCTTTATGTGGAAGAGAGGAGATCTCGCACATTCATCTCTTCAAATATTGAAGTAAGTATTAACAAGTCAAAAGTTGTATTTAAACTTCCCAGTCTTGGCTGAAAGCACTTCTATACTTCTCCAAAATTAGTCCTTAGGCATCTACCCAAGCAACAAAATCCAAACCAGCAGTTTGGCGTGCAGTATGTTGTGAAATTTAGCAGCATTATCCCAACTTTGCAAACTCTAGCAAATTTGTATGTTTCCATAACAGACACTTCATACTAAATGTCTGTTTTGTTGTTTGTTTTTTTTTTAAATGCTACTGAAAGTGTCTGAAATAATTCCTTGTCTGATAGCAAAGAGTGGCTTTTTAAAATTTACTTGCTATGGACAATTCATCTTGCATTATCACAGATACAAACGTCACTAGTGCCTGTTCTCCATTGCAGAAATTTTAAACTCTTGGATTTCATCCTGTTCCTTAAAAGTTGCTAAATTTTGGTATTAATTCTGGTGGTAGAGGTGAAAGTCAGTCACTGCTGTTTGAAAACATAACAACTCATTTTGTGTTGCAGAGATACCCAGAAGTAACACAGAAGTTGAAGGAAAACATGCTGCCTTCAAACCTACAATAAAATTACTGGTGATAGAGACAGTGCATGATAGAAATGGATATCCAACTCTTATAGGAAGGTAAATGGAATAAAAATGTATGTTTAGCCCGGAAGTTCACAGGAGCCATACACTTACCTTGAAATTTTCTGTCAAGACTGGGCACAGCACTCCAAAGAGTCTTTTATAGACTCTGGCATGCAGATGCTTCGGATGTTTCCTTTTCCTTCTGTCAAAATATATTTTGGCAAACCATCTTTGGCAAAATATTGTCTGGCAAACTTAACTAATGGCATAATTGTCATTTGATTTGACCTGATATATTTAGAAATGTTTTGCATCTTACCATTCCTGTGGATACATTTCCTATAAATAGTCTGACAGGGCTATTAATATTGGGGTCTGGACTAGTCAAGGCACTTAAAGAACTTGGATGTAGGATTTATTGCTTCTTCTACTGCCTCTATAGGTAACTTAATCTTTGATCCAGATGAGATTCTTTGGCATTTCTGTACTATTACTATTCCAGATGTAAAAGCGAAATAATATAACATATCTTGTACTCATGCTCCTATGAATTTAGGGTTGCCTTTACAACATTAGAAAGGGAAGTTCTACGAAAGACAAATCATGATTCAATCTCCTTCAGTAATTCATTATATATTATATTGAAATGGAGAAAACCAGATATAGTGTGGGCCAAGATTCTGGCCGCAATATCAGATACAGAGGAATGCAACAGACAGTTTGTGCTTAGAGTGTGAAAGGTGACTCCTTAGATATAAGTGCAATTAAATATCTATGTGAATAAATCTGCACTTTATTTTAAAACTTCACTGAAGAAATTAAAAAATTCAAAATGTGCATACTAGAGGAATGTTCACTACGATGACAGTAGTCAGTCATACGTGATATATGAGAAAAATCTTCCTAGTTTCAAACAAACAAATTGTTCATACCGTCTCATACATGCAAAATATAAAATGCTATTGCTTTTTTGCAAGTAATTTTGTGTTGTGAAAAGTTGATGCTTCATTACAGAGCTGATACAGAAGAAATGTGTAACATTTGATGACTAGCACTTTTATTAACAGGGAAATTATTCATATAAAAAATTATTTCTGTTTCTCAAACTTTATTGAAGATACTCTAAGGCTTAAGAGACACAAAGAGGCAAAAGTAACCTAGACCAGGAAATACCTTTGAGATGTATACTCAATAAATATACCATGATAATTCCCATTTCCTCTCACACAAACATGAAGTGCTAACATGCCTTAAAGGGCTTAAACCTTTAATGAGCCAATATTCATGTGCCCATTTTCAACATATACCAAGCAATGCCCTCAACCAAGTCAGCCCTTCACTACCTACAACTCCAAGAATACCCAACCCTTGCAGCCAAAACCAGCTCTACCCACAATCACACACAGCACACAATCTGAGATCCTCTACACTCTGATCCACCCTCAGTCCACCACTCCCATCCCATTACAAAGATCTTGCCCTCTGCCACATTCACACAGTTCCAGCAACAAGAGCTCTCAACACCATACTGCCTATACTGGAGCAGGAGAGCTACAGGCAGGTCCTGTACAATGCTGTACTCTGAGAAAGAGGGAATTTGCCAGTAGTTCTGGAGAGTGATTGACCAAGTTCTAGGAAAAAGGGTACTGTCACTTGAGCTGCTTTAAACAGTGTCATCTCTAAACACACTCTTCTCCTGGTCATTGGCATTTTGACTGCTAAAAGAGCTCAGAGGATAAAGCTCAGGGAAGAGCACAGGGGCAAGGTCAGAACAAATGGTGCCTGTGATCCAAGGAGATCCAACACCAAGCAGTGGCCTGGGCATGAACAGCTTGTTCCAAGGAGAAGCACACACTTCTTTGAAGTTCAAACCCAGAGCTCACCTGTGGGCTCCTTGTGCTGATGGAAACACCCTTTGTCCTGCCCAGGAGGAGGCCAGAAACAACCTGTGTAAAACAGTGAGTGCAGGGGCACATCAGAAGCCCTGTCTCTCTGGGCAATGGACTGACTGTCTCTCAGACTGCCTTGGACATACAGAACTCAGAGAACAGCAGCACAGAATGGTTTGGGTTGGAAGGGACCTTAAAAGAATAATCTAGTGCAAGCCTGCTGCTGGGCAGGGATATCTCTGACTAGATGAGGTTGCTCAAAGCCCCATTCAGCTTGAGCTTGCACACTTCCAATGATGAGGCATTCCTGTAATCTGGGGCCAGTCTGTTCCAGTGTCTCACTGGCCTTGTCTTAACAAATGTCACTCTTATATTTAACCAGAATCTACCCTTTTCAATGCAAAACCTTCTCCGCTTGTCATATTGCCACAGGCCTTGGAAGAAGTCTTTCACCATCTTATAGGCTGCCTTTATATATTGAAAGCTGCTATATGGTCTCTTCAGAGCCTTCTCATCTCCAGGCTTAGCAGGTCCAACTCACTAAGCCTTTCTTCATAGGAGAGGCATTCCAGGCCTCGGATCTTTTTTTGTGGCTCTGCTCTGCATCTGCTCAACCTGGTCCATGTCCTTCCTTTGCTGGGGATCCCAGAGCTGAATACAACACTATAGGTGAGGTCTCAACTCTTTAAGCCTGTCAAAGTCTTTCTGGATGACATCCCTTCCCACTGTTTATCAGCTCAATCATTTAGCTTGGTGTTGTCTGCAAACTTCCTGAGGGTTCACTCAGTCCTAAAACATATAGAACCATAAAACAGAATCACAGAATGGTTTTTTAGGCAGGAAGGAGGCCAGGAGATCTGTAAAGGAGAACCCAGAAAACTGCAGATGGAAGGTTCCAGAAAGAAAGGTGCAAAGGTTGCTGGACTGTTCAGGGTGCAGAAGAGCTGTAGCACACAACACACTGTCCCACCTAATCCTGCACGTACCTGGAAGGTGTGGAGGAGGTTGTCCTTTGGCAGAATGCTTCTCTGGTCAAATGCTAGCAGCAGATACAACTCCACAGCACAAAGGTATGTGCTGTCTACCCTGGGAAAAAGAAACTGCAGTTGCAATGCAGCTCTATCAGGAATTTCTGTGCTCAGCATGGAAGTTGGCCTCTGCATTCTAAGAGCTCTGCATTGATACCTCAATCCCCAGGTACATGCAGTGGAAGTCAACATAAAGCAATTACAGCTGTGTGGGCTGTGCTTGGTGTGGTGGAACAAAATGTTCCTTGAAAGATGACTGTAACTAATCAAGTAATAATCAGGAAGATTATTGAAAGCGAGCAAAGATGACATTGAAATAGCAGTTCCTGTGGGATTTTCAGGATGCTGGTGTTCCTGACAGACATGCTGACAGGATTAGCAGAGCATACCTGTAGGGATCAGTACATCAGTGAACCAGCAGTGGACCACATGACATGGCAAATCTAGCTCCAGACTACTGTGTAATAAGATGGACTTGACAGAGAGCACTGGATGCTGGATTGGCAACTACAACAGAGTTGGGATGTAGTGTGTCATCAAAGCATCAACAATTCCTTCTTCCTTCCTTCTTTCCCTTCTTTCCCTTCTTTCCCTTCTTTCCCTTCTTTCCCTTCTTTCCCTTCTTTCCCTTCTTTCCCTTCCTTCCCTTCTTTCCTTCCTTCCTTCCTTCTTTCTTTCCTTCCTCCCTCCCTCCCTTATTTCCTACCCACAGGGTAAATGGGATGATGTCTCTCATGGGTGCTTTTATATGGCACTTCTTCAGTGAAAAAAATAAAGGTATATGTAAACTTCTCTCCAGTAACAGAGATGGCATTTGCTCAGCACTGAACTCAAGCATTTCCAGCATGAACAGAGATAAAAGTGCAAGAAGTGCAGGTTTCCAATGGTTGTCAGTTATGCTGCATGTATATGCATATATATCTGGAATACAGGATCACAGAATCCTAGAATATGCTGAGTTTGAACCCTGCACAGAACCATCCCCAAGAGTCACACCCTGTGCCCCAGAGGATCAGCCAAACCCTCCTGGAGCTCTGGCAGCCTTGGGGCTGTGCCCACTGCCCTGGGGAGCCTGGGCAGTGCCCAACCAGCCTCTGGGGGAAGAACCTTTGGCTGAGATCCAACCTGAGCCTGCCCTGACACAGCTCCAGCCATTCACTGGCTGTTGTCCCTGGTCCCCCCAGAGCAGAGCTCAGTCCCTGCCCCTCCTCTGCCCCTGCCCAGGAAGGTGGAACTGCAGTGAGGTCTCCCCGCAGTTTCCTCCAGCTGAACACACCAAGTGCCCTCAGTGTCCTCACACAGCTTTCCCTCCAGGACCTTCCCTATCTTTGTTGCCCTCCTTCGGATGCTCTCTAATAGCTTAATTATATATATATATATATATATCATAGGATTGAAGAATCAAAGAGTCATAGAACCATCAAGGTTGGAAGAGGCGTTCAAGATCACCCAGTTCGACCGTCCACACCCAGCAGTACCACTGTAATTCATAAACCACTAAACCACACCACCCAGCTCCAGATTCAGATGCCTCTGGAATGCTTCTGGGGTGGTGACTTCACCACTTCCCTGGGCAGCCTAGTCCAATGTCTGATCACCCTAACAATGAATTCTTTTGAATGCTTTTTTTCCAATATCGAATCTAAATCTCCCTTGTGTCACCTTAAGGCCATTTCCTTTCTGGAATGTGCTGTCTGCAGTTTTCTGAGTTCTCCTTTACATATCTCCCAACCTCCTTCCCACCTACAAATGGTGTCTTGGGACATTTTTCTTTCTAAATCTGAATGGAAGTCAGCTCATTACCTCTCCCGGACTCTACTCACAGTCAGTTAAGTTCACACCACCAACTACATATATGCATTCCTTTTTGTTAGGCATTCTGAGACCCCATGGGCAGTGTGACACGTAATGCCCAACCTCCACTTAAGCAGTGTTTCTTCAAACAGCCATCCTCTGTGTAAATGAAGAACCCCTAGGAATGCTGGCCCAAGTTGAACAGAAGTGCCAGCACCCTAATCCCTTAGAGGAAAACTCTTCCTTGCCCTTCTGCTAAGACATGGCTGATGCTGGAGCCTGTTTGTTTTCCTGATGGGCAGTAGTCATGTGGACAAATAGGAAGGGTGCTCTCTCCACACCTAGCATACCATGTCTACTCCATACAGGTGTTTGTGGGTTATTTGGTTAAGATATATCCTGTCTCAGAATAACCATGAAGAGATCTAAATGGCCTTTTGCCATCTCCTCATGCTGCTTCTCCACTCGTGGACCAATTTCTGCAGGTCTTCCCTGACCTCACAGCAGGGAAAACAGAAGTGAATTATTTTTTCCTTTAGGGAATTTGATTAACAGCTTTTTCTATTGGTCATATTTTCTCTTTCTAGTGGTGACATTCTTACATGGTTTCCTGCAGCCTGAAAAAGACAGCATCTCAGTGAAGAAAGATCAATCTAACTGGAAAGGTAAGAGGAGTGGACGGAGGACAGACTCTTAATTTGTAGGTGGGCTGTACCTGAGTGGATGCCCAAGTTGCCCAGTGCCTCAGACACTTCTTATGTTCTCAGCTGACTTCTCTGGAAGCAATTGCTGCTGCTGGGCGGTGGGTCTTGGCTGAGAAGGCAACACTCTGAATGCACTTTCCATTAGACATGAAAGCAACCGGACAGCTCCTGCTACAGGGTGGGTGAGGAGGGCAATAGGCCTCTTGAGTAAGAACAGGGAAGGAAACAGGTCAGAAATGAAGCAATGATGGTGACATATCACCAGGTAGCACAGCTGCCATAGCGTTGAGGTGCTCTAGCAGTGCTTGCATTCCCTGTCCTGAAAAGATTCCCTGCTCACCCCACTAAAGACTATTGGGAACACACCTTTCTCTCCAGGAGGCTTGTAGCTTGAGGTCTGAAATTAACTCAAGGGACAAGGACATTATTTGAGCTCTAAACAAGGTGAAAGAAGGTGCTACCCCCCCCAATAAACAATGCTGAAAAGCTGATAACAACAGATGAGGAGATGGCTGAGGTACTCAACAACTATTTTACCTCAGTCTTCACTGGCAACCTCTCTCCCCACCCCTCCTGGGGGGATGGATGGCAGGATGGGGACCGGGGGAGCAAAGTCCTCCCACTGTAAGAGAAGATCAAGTTCGTGACCATGTGAGTAACCTGAACCTACATAAGTCTGTGGGACCTGACGAGAGGTATCCCAGAGTACTGAGGGAACTGGCTGATGTAGTTGCCAAGCCACTCTCCATGATATTTGCAAAGCCATGGCAGTCAGGTGAAGTCCCAGGTGACTGGAAAAAAAGGAAATATTGTCCCCATCTTTAAAAAGGGTAGAAAAGAGGACCCCGGCAACCTGTCATCCGCATCACTGTGCCTGGGAAGGTCCTGGAACAGATCCTCCAAGAATCTCTGCTAAGGCACATGGAGGACAGGGAGGGGATTCAGGACAGCCAGCACAGCTTCACCAGGGGAACATCCTGCCTGACCAACCTAGCGGCTTTCTATGATGGACTAACTACAACAGTGGATAAGGGAAGAGCTACAGATGTAAATTATCTGCACTTCTGTAAAGCCTTTGACATGGTCCCCCACAACAGAGAGATGGATTTGATGAGTGGACTTTAGGTGCATTAGAAATTGGTTGGACAGTCATATCCAGAGGGTCGTGGTCAATGGCTCAAAGTATTGATGGACATCAGTGACCAGTGGTGTCTCTCAGGGGTCCGTATTGGTACCACTGTCACTGAATATCTTCATTAATGACATAGACAAAGGAATTGAGGGCACTGGCAGCATATTCCTGGAGTTCCAGAGGGATTCATAGAACAGAGCAAGTGAATTGAGATTCTCTGACAAAATTGTCAATGTAATAGATTTCCAAATCCTGTTACTGATTCTTTTGCTGATACTATTCTTGGAATGTTGCTTTTGTGCTGGGGAGAGACAGTGTGGTATTTCTTTTTCAGATTATCAGAGATCCACAGTCCTCTGCAATCCATATGGGGAACACACCAGCTGCACTTATTTAAAACTTTCTCTGAGAGATCATCCTTTATGGGCTCTTATAAAGCAATGATTTCCTCAATTTGCATCAGCATTTAGCAGGTGACAGCAGCCTGATTCAAAAAACAGCATGTCAGAAGAAAATGGCTCCTCTTCTCCACGTATGATAACAAATCTTAAGTCAACAAAGAGTAACTTTCAGTGTCTTATTCAATGTTGTTTTACTCAGGTGCTGATTATCTGCTTGCTCAGTGGACATTCTCAGTCCCAGATTCATCAGGAGAGCTAGTACATGGGACAGATCAGAATTCACTGACAGAGGTGTTATAAGTAACATACCTTGGGATTTATTGTGTAAATTTAAGGAAGTACATGGTTATGTTGATAAAACATTCCTCAGAATGTGTCACACAAGTGCACTGAAGGTGCCTAGGAGTATTTTCGCGGCATTTCACTGTGAGATTAAGTGTTACATGTTTTTCTCCAATTTGTCATTTCCTTTTCTCATATTTTATTTTTCATCCTGATAGTGCCTTCTGAAATTTCTTGGTTGCCTTTTACCTCCACTGGTTCCTTGACCCTGTGCTATTTTCAGTAAGTGCAATCATAGTATCATGTGACTGTGGCCATCATTAAGCTATGCAAACAGGCAGTGAGTGACCTGGCAGCTCAACAGCAGAAGGCCTGATGTCCTTGTGTTTCCTGCTTTACCTCAGTCACTGAGGTTCAGCATTCCCAAGCAGACTTTGCTGGGCAGCTCTTCTTCACACCTGTACCTGTCAGTATTTTGGCTGCTGGTTGATGACTATCAGTATTCTGAGTGAGCAGAACACTCACTGCCCCTTAGAAGTTTCTTCAGGTCTTTAAAGGTGAAGCATAGCACAGATTGAATTTGTTCCATAAGAATAACTAGAAATACTGGGTTTTCCAAATGAGCTGCATTCCTCAGAAAATGGAGCTGATGAGTTTACAAGTTTCCAGACTGGACGGAGGTGAGTGGCAGAATGTCCCTTAGCCCTGCTTCTGTGTGTGTACAGTGAAGATCCTGGTGGGCCTTGATTGAGTTCCCAGTTCCATTTTCACATCCATTTCAGTGGGGCAAATACTGTGATTACTGGTGTGTTTTGAGCGAGGTTAAAGGGAGACCATAAGAGTGACTCCAAGCCCTTCTCCTCAGGGCTTCCGTCATTCCATTCTCTGCCCAGCCTGTATTTGTGCTTGGGATTGCCCCATCACACCTGCAGAACCTTGCATTTGGCCTTGTTGAGGTTCACATGTGCCCACCTCTCAAGCCTGTCAAGGTCCCTGTCTCAAGAACTCTTCCCTCCAGCATGTAAACCACACCACACAGCTCTTGGCCTCACACATTAGCTAAGCTTAACTTTACTCCTTTGGTCTCCAATTCCAAAGTTTTTGTGTATGCTAGCCTGTGTTTCTCCCAGCTTTCCTAGGGAAGTCCAGTAGTGCTGTTACTGTGGCAACCCACACATCTCTTGCATAAAAACAATGGGATTCAATAACTATGTGTATATACCTGTGTCTTCTTGGGCTACCTCGTTTGGTAGCTGTGTTATGACTGGCAGCCTCCTTTTGGATGGATTTGGAGGTTTGTGGAGGCACGTGGGTGAGTCTCTGGGTGTGGTGTATTTATCCCTCTGAGCCAGGCCATGTCAAAGGAGGCCTTGCGTGCACACACCCATCAGTCCCCTAGAGAAGGCTCGCTCTTAGCAGAGGGGCCTTGAAGCAGCTCCCATCCAAGCCTTATAATGACTGTGCAAAACGCAGCACCTCTAGCCTCTGCAAAACCAGCATACCTCTGCAGAAACAGCACCCACACACACATGGGAGAGGCACCAGGAGGGGTCTGAGGGTATATAAACCCATTGTACTTTATGTTTTGTGGGCTTCTTTCCCCCACCATTCCCTGACAGACCAAGACACCAGGGACAATAACCAACTTTGTCAGAGACATCTGGTGGTGAACATAAACTCTTATTTTTTCTCTTTCTTTCAGTCTTTTCCCTTACACCTTTTAACTCTTATTCTCTCTTTCTCTCTTTTCCCTTACCCATTTTCTTGGGTGATATCTTTATGCCTTTAGATTGCCATATAACTGTAAATAATAATCAAAATGGCTACATATCTGTTTTCCTTTGCAACCAAATTGTACTAAAGTAAACCCTATATATACATATATACACATGTATATGTATTATTATATATATATATGTAAACACTGATCATATAGTATCGATTTGCTTCAATTCACCCCAAGGGATTTATTAGCAGAAAAACAAAAGTTACTTCTGCCTTGTGGGGCAGGCCGTAACAGGAGTAGAGGCTGAAATCCAATCTCCCAAATAGTAGCAGGCTTTTTACCCTCAAGTGCTGTCCTGGGTGCCCTTGGTGCCTGGAATAGAGTCATGTCATTGGGAAACATTGTGTTCCTTCCTGTTCCCTGCTTTTCCTTGCTTTATCAATAGCTTGAATAACACAGGCCCCGGGCACAAATAACTCTTTCATTCTGTGTCTTTTCAGGATTCTGAGTGAGAAGCTTCCTTCTTATCCCATAGCTTCATCACTTCTATAAGAGCCTTTGTTGGGATACCTTGCTGAAAGGTTTTGGAAATCCCAGTCGATTATATCAGCTGGATTTCTCTGTCCATGTGCTCATCTATCCTCTCAAAGGTTTCTGGGTTGTTTCCCATATAAGACTGAGTTGAATTTAACAGAATGCTCCCTTTGGAAGGACATAAACTATCTGTCCACAGTTGCCCATACCAACTCTTTCTGTGAGGTGTTACATGTGCTTGATCCAGGGCTCACTGGGAGTTCAGAAGCTGTGGCTGTGGCAGTGAACTCCAGCCCTGGGAGCTCTGCTCCAACAGGTAGTGACTGAAACTGAACATGAGGGCTTTCTACCACTGCTCTCAAGTCCTCATTGTCAGTTTAAATGGATCTCTGCTCAGGCCCAGAATCAAGCTGCCATTTATCTGCCCAGCTTCTTTGTTACAGCTTCTGCACATTGAATGGAAAATCAGTAGTGCAGGCAGGAAATGACAGCTACTAATGAACTGTGTTTCCCTTCCTCTAATGGGATACTGCAAGCTGTCTCTGCTCACTGTCTGCTCTGACCTCTCTTGCCATAAGCAAGTGAGAAAAACTCCAGTCAAGGCCTTGGGTTTCTACACTGTCAGTAGGGAAAGCACCACACTGCACAGCTGGGCTTTCTCACGAGGAAAGAAAGATTCCCCCAGGCAGGGTGGAGTTTCAGAGTAGTGTGCTAGAAACTCAGCTTTTGTAGACATTGATCTGATTTATAGGAATTAAAGGAATTATCATAGAACTGTCACCAACCTTCTCCAGTTTTAGTCCATGGGAATGGTCTTCTAATTAAAATCAAGCAAAAATAGTGGAGATGAAAGAACACCTTCTGTCAGCTTCACAAAAACACATAAACTCTTTTGGTTATCAGCCCTCCACAAGTCTGTCTTGGATAGAGGCCAGCAACAGGAGCAGCTCACACCTGCCAGTTGCACAGCTGGAAGGTGCTGAGGTGCTGTATGGGTGAATATAAGATGTTGTCTGGGATACAACAGTAGGAAGACTGAACTCAGAGGAGTTCAGTCAAGAATTCTTGTCCTTGATTTCTCTTCATGTGATGTTAAATTTCTATTCATAACTCAGTTCCTAAGAAATAAAGAAGGGACAAGTAGTAAGGAACTAGATGACTAAAAGCTGTGTTGTGACATGGGTGAACAGAGGTATTATAAGGCAAGACTGTGATCAAAGACTAATGGTGATACAGATCTAACCTTTAAAACCAGAAACAAATGAAAACATTGCTCATGGTGTTCACAGAAAGGAATCTACAAGTTTTATCATCTACGCATTGAAATGGCTACAAAGACTAATGATTGAAGGAAGTGACAGAGAGTTCACATCTTGTGCAGCCCTCAGATCACTTTGCTGCTTTGTGACATCCTCACTCTTCCTCTTCTATTTTCTTCCCATGCATGTCCCGACTCTTCACTCGGAGCTTGTTGACCTGCGACTCTGCAATGTCAGCCCGTTCCTCAGCTTCCTCCAGCTCGTGCTGGATCTTGCGGAACTTGGAGAGGTTGACATTGGAGAGCTCCTCCTGTGTGGGGAGAGGGAGTTGGTGGTGAGGAGCCCAGGGCAGGGATTTCACTCCTCCTGCACCTGGGCCTTGTGGGACTCCAGCTCTTCCCTGGGGGGAGGAACAAACCTCCATCCCCCTCCCATCACTGCTCACATGTCAGCTCACCCCAACCTCCTCATCCTCCCCTTCCCAGGACCCCTCTGGGAAAAGCATCAGCAGGACTGTGTCATACGTGAGGAACAGCTTTGTCACTCGGATTTGTCACTTGTGCTCTTGTTCTCCCACTACTTGCTGCCTGATTATCAGTGTCACTTATCAGGCTGAGAAAGATCCTGAAGCATTCTGCTGCTGACTATTAGCAGAGATTCAGGAACTTCTCAGTGAGTGGATGTGGCCCCTGGGTTTGTTTGCTCTGATCTCCCATATGAAACAGGCTGTAGAACTTGCCTCAGTTCATCCCTGACTGCAAAGTGCCCAGAGCTCACCAAGGCCTCATGACACAACAGCAAAACAGCGAGGCCAAGGCTGTTGTGTCTTGGGAGTTTCTTTCAAGCCCCTTTCCTGGTGTTCAGCCTCATTCAATGCCTGTGCTGCCCCAATGGAAGGTGGCCCTTGCCCATTCTTCCGGCAATACTTACAGCTTCCTCAGCCTGTCTCTTGTAGGATTTCACCTTCATTTGCAGCTTGTCCACCAGATCCTGCAGCCTGAGAACATTCTTCCTGTCTTCCTCAGACTAGAGGAGATGGTAAGGAGGAAGGAGAATGAATTTCTGGTTCTGCATCACACAGGGTTAAGAAATCCCCTTGAGGATGGTGTGTGCAAAATGAGACTTGCTGTGAGAAAACTCTGTCCAAGCCCAAGGAGGTCTCCAGCCTTACCTGGTAGGTGAGTTCCTTCACCCTCCTCTCGTACTTGCGCACACCCTTCACGGCTTCAGCGCTGCGCTTCTGCTCAGCATCAACCTCCCCTTCCAGCTCCCGCACCTGCAATGAGAAGCCCGTCCCTGCAGCTTCCCTGGGGGTGTCTCTCCAAGAGATGGGGTCACTCATGCACCAACACAGCCCTACTCACCCTGGCCTCCAGCTTCTGGATTTGCTTCTTGCCTCCCTTCAGGGCCAACTGCTCGGCCTCTTCCAGACGGTGCTGCAGGTCCTTCACCGTCTGGTCCAGGTTCTTCTTCATCCTCTCCAGGTGGGCACTGGTGTCCTGCTCCTTCTTCAGCTCTTCTGCCATCATGGCCGCCTGAGCAGAGCAAAAGGTCAAAGCCCTTGTGGGGCTGGAGACATTTTGGGGAGAATACATCGCCATCAGCAATGAAAGGAGCCCCGACTCACATCTGTGATGGCCTTCTTGGCCTTCTCTTCAGCATTGCGGGCCTCCTGGATCATATCCTCCATTTCGCTCTGAATCTGAGAAATGTCTGTCTCCAGCTTCTTCTTGGTGTTGATCAAGCTGGTGTTCTGTGCAACAGGAAAGACAGGAAAGATGCAAGTCTCTTGCATTAAACTGGGCATTGGAGGCTGGCTGGAGGGACAGCACATTTCATCAAGTGTTTACACAGTAATCACTTACAAGGTGCAGGACAATCTCCCTCTTTTTTATCCCTTGTGGATGGGATTAATTTCCAGCAATGCCTGACCTGGGTGTGGAGGAGCTGTGCACGTTCAGTGGCATCCAGGAGCTCCTGCTCAGCCAGTTTCCTTGACCGCTCCGTCTGCTCCAGGGCTGCCCGTAGCTCCTCAACTTCAGCCTGCAGCAGGTTTGCTCTGCGCTCCACCATGGCCACCTGCTCCTTCAGGTCATCCTGGGTCCTGAGAGCATCGTCCAAGTGTAGCTGGGTGTCCTGTAAGAGAG
>NW_016690447.1:1469739-1471539 GCF_001604755.1 Lepidothrix coronata | reverse complement strand
GAGCCCAAAAGACCTTGTCAAAGTTCTTCTGCTTCTTGTCCAGAGCAGCGCAGGCAGCATTGGATCGCTCCACATCAATCATCAGGTCCTCCACTTCATTCTGCAGCCTCTGCTTTGTCTTTTCCAGGGAGGCACACTTGGCATTGACAGCTTCGACGTGTTCCTCTGCATCCTGCAGGCGCTGTGCCAGCTTCTTCCTGGGAGGAGATAAGCACAGTGGCAGCTTAGAGCTTAGAAGGGAGTCAGTTCTGCACTGCCATGAGAGGGCAGTTGGCCACTTGGGGGGTTTGAGCTGAGCACTTTGCACAGATCCTAAAGGATCTATCTTTTCTGTGTCCAAGCACCTATGAAGGATTTAGCCCTGTCTTAGCACTTCTAGCCCTAAAGCCTATGCTTTCCCTTCCAATATACACTTTTTTTCTCCTCCCTGCCCTCCCTTCCCTTCACCACAAAGACAGTATATCCCTGCCTTCATCCCAGCCCTGTCTCAGCCCACTCAGAGACTCCCATTTCCCTTGACCGCTCTCAGTCTTCTGCAGTCATTTCTCATCCCACTCCCCACGTACTTGGCCTCCTCGAGCTCCTCCGTGCGCTGAATCGCGTCCGTCTCGTATTTGGTTCTCCACTGGGCCACTTCGCTGTTGGCCTTGGACAGGGCGCGCTGCAGCTCCCCCTTGGCTTCCTGCTCCTCCTCATATTGTTCCCGGAGCAAGTCACAGTCGTGGCGAGCGGACTGCAGGGCGTGGGCCAGGGCGTTCTTGGCCTTGGGAGACAATTGGATGGGGACAATTAATTTCCTGTGAGACAGCAGAATGTTAACTTCACGAAAGTGGTTGAAGAGTCTTTCCATCTGACATTTAAAGTCAACCCAAGGGAAAATGGCATATTGATTTCACATTTAGAGAACTTTCTTATCTCTTCATTCATTCTAATGTAGAAAGTATTCTCAGGAGAGATGATGGATAAATTCTAAATGACAACTGTTAAATCAGGAAATTGTTGAATTCCTTTAAATATACTCTAAATTTTCAGCTTAGAAAAGTAGACTAAGACGCACAATTTATTTTTAGATATATCTCAATCATTTTTATATGCCATTATAAATCTGAATAAAGTCCTAAAAATGTTTTTCTCTGTCTTAGTATTCAAATTGGAGAGGATGTCTTCCTCAATTTCCCTTCCCACACTAGAGATGAAGGTGGCAAAATTGTCCATCTTGTTTGATAGCTCAAAAATTAAACTGATATGGCAAACATTCTGATTTTATGTGATAGTAGGAAATATCCTGAAAGAAAACAGAACCTCAGTCTAAAGTCAACCCCCTTACTGGAAGTACATTTACCTTTATTTCTTCCTCTAAATGTCTCTTTAGTTCCTCAATCTGTTGAGTGAATGCCTGTTTGCCTCTGGATAGCTGAGATATCAAACCATCTTTTTCTTCCACTTGGTGTGAATATTCACCTAAGAAAGTTTACAGACAGACTGCAATTTAAAATCAATACTAAGTCAATGTGTCTTTTAAGCACTGTATAACAGATCACAGAGACTAGATCAATTTGAGCAAAGCTTCATTCCTCTTTTTGTTATCATTAATTACAGGTTGTCCCATTCCAGAGGCATGTGGGGGTATGTTACCTGCTTCTGTCTGCAGACGAGCTCTTTGAGCATTGAGGTCATTGATCATGCGCTGATGCTCTTCTTCCTTTGTCTTAATCTCACTCAGCTGGTCTTCCAGGGTGCGGCACATCTTCTCCAGATTTGCCTGTGGAGGTCACAGAGAATGAAAGAAGATTAGGATCT
>NW_016690447.1:1459477-1468176 GCF_001604755.1 Lepidothrix coronata | reverse complement strand
GGGTGAGATTTTCTGCCTCATACCTTGTTTTCAGTGGCGTGTTTTTCCTTCTCCACCTTGGCCAGTGTTAGCTCAAGGTCATCAATATCTTTCTTCAGCTCTGAACATTCATCCTCCAGTTTTCTTTTCTTGGCTGTCAGCTCAGCATTGATTTCCTCCTCATCCTCAGCCCTTTCAGTCACTTCTTTAACTTTGGCTTCCAGCTGGATTTTGGTTTTGATGAGCTGGTCACACCTTTCCTCAGCATCAGCCAGGCTGTCTGCCTCCTGTGGGGGAGACACAGATTTTCTTGATTTGTTTTCTGAACTTTTCTATGTAAGTAAGTGTGTATGTTGAAGCAACTTTAATCTTGTTGATCGTTTTGGGGTTGGTTTTGATGTTGGTTTTTTTGTTTGTTTGTGTGTTTGGTTTTGTTGGTTTCTTTGTTTGTTTCCCTGGGATGCATTATACAACTTTTGAGGTGAAACAATATTGATTTCTAACCTATTTTCTCTCTCCTAAAAGTTTCTCAGAGTTTTGGTAGGTGTGAGAATTTCTCATGTACCTAGAGGAGAGGGGGCTTGGAGACATTTTTGTTCATAAACACTGCATTAAATATCTATCCTTCGGCAACGGAATCCTTCTGAACATGTTAGGAAGTTGGGAATAAAGGGTCTGATAGTCTCAACAGTAATTGAAGAGAAATGAGAATCCTCTCTCTATAAATGTATGAATGCTATTGCTTAGGCAAGTGGGGTAAATCAGGTGTGTCCCTTTCATGCTGTATTTGGGGTGGCATGTGCTGATTTCAGCTGATCAGTTCCTTGTCTTACCCTTTGATGGGCTTTTTTTATCATGAATTTTTTTTGTCCCAAAGGAATTTGAAAGGAACATATCTTAAGATAAACAAGAAAGTCCAATGGGATATTTATTCTTCTTATACTAAGGAAAACAGGTAACATAGGGGTGCCCATTTTCTATGGAAATATTCAAATAACTGTAATTAATACAGTGTTCTATTTTTAGTTGGCAAATTAGGTTATTAAATAGGGTAGATTTAGATGACTTTGTAAAGTGATATTTAAGTATATTTTTGCTTATATTTTTAAGCAATATTCTATTTTTGTGAAGTCCTGTGTGTCTACAAGGTTCATGGAACTGTGATGGCAAAATTATTAATATTGAGATTGAGAGGTCTGGCCATGAATTTCTTTACTTAGAGAATATTTCTTTCAACTAAAAGTTAAATTGTCCATGATTGTTTCCAATTCCCCATATAGATGAAGATAAAACTGGGTGTACCATTCCTATAAGCTCCACCATGAACCAGTCTCTCCACATAGTCATGTTATTTACTGTTTGTTTCCTTAGAATTGCTGTAGTTAACAAGCTACTTAAGTAGAACATCCCTCCAAATAGTTATCTTTGTTAACATTAAGAGGGTTGGTTTTCCTCACCACTTTCTTTTTTTTCTGATACAATGTGTGAATTGGGTCTCTGCAACCAGTTGGCAGAGAAAAGGGAGCTCAGGGGGCGATATGTCTGAATGTTGGGGAACTGACACAAATATTAATGCAAAAATGGCTTTTAGTGCAAAGGAGCATTCTTTTAATAAAGATAACTTCTTAGCTAGAACTCTCTATCTTAAATATTAATAATTTTACTACCACAGGATGTTGTTTATACTGGAACTACAATACGAAATCCAGACTAGAAATGCAAAAAAGCCCTGCAATGTTCAAAACCCCCAAGAACTTCTGCTTCATTATAGATTTCATACCATTTAAGTCTAAAACATAGAGAGTGCCACTTTGAACTCCAGTTTGCATTTATACTCCAAAATTAATTCATAGTTCTCCATCCTGGTGAGATGGAGATCCTTCCTGCAGCATTCACCTGCTCAGAGGGAATTGGGGGTGCATTCTGTCCTGAGTATGTCATGTTTATGAGCTACATCTGCCTCTTTCCTCTGAAGGCAAGAGTACTGACTCCCCGTTTCTCCCTGTTTCTTTGCCCTGGCTGTCAGTGCTCATCACACCACTGCCAGACGTTTGTTTCCTCACCTTCACATACATATGACAGATAATTCCCCAAATATATGACTTTTGGTCTTCTACAGTCTGACCTTCTGTTCACAACGAACAGTCTGAATGTATATATCCATTTTCTGAGTGATAAATTATTGGTGATAAACTCACAGCTTGCACTTGGAGCTGCAGGTCATTTTTCTCCTGAAGCAAAGAAACCATTTTCTCCTCCAGCTCCTTCCGCTTTGCCTCAGACTTTGCAAGCTCTTCCTTGGTTTTCTCAAACTCTTGTTTCATGTTGGCCATCTCCTTCTCAGACTCTGCACTCTTCAGCAAGGGCTTGATCTTGAAGAACAGCTTCATCCAGGGCCAGTGTTTGACGTTCATGAATGAACGAATGTTGTACTGGATGCAGAAGATGGACTCTCTGGAGCATAATTCACATGTACAATGAGTATTTTCAGTTTGAAAAGTGTCAACACTTTCCCTCAAGCACAGTGAGTTTAACTGAAGACAGGGAATGTGTACCTTCTCTCCACCATTCTCTGGTACTCCACCCTCATCAGGAAGCCTCTGCATCTGGCCTGTGTGCGAGTGATGAGCTGTGCCAGCTTCTCATCCCTCATCTCCTCCAGGAGCCCCAGCAGCCCAGCTTTGAAGAACACCTTAGAGAGGGAATGTTGCAGCACATCGCTGTCAGGCCGGGCAAAGCACAGGCACAGAGTGAGTGAGGGAATGGGGGGGTTTGTACCTTGGTGTGTCCAAATTTGTACTGGGTGTGGTCCACATCGATTGAGCCAAGGAGCTTCTCGGAAGCCTTCTTGCTGTCGATGAACTGTCCCTCTGGGATGGCACTGGCATTAAGCACCTTGTATCTGTGAAAAGAGGAAGAGAAGGCTATTTTTTCCCAACCAACACACAGGAGCCACTAAACCCTGCCAGGTCATATATAGCTATTTTTGACAACAAACTGAATGGACCTATGAATGGACCAACAACACTTTTAATGATGCTGAGAAGTGCAGTGCTCTTACCTCTGTTTGAAGTCAGCATAGAGGACTCTGCTGGGGAACCCTTTCCTGCAAATCCTGATCCCTTCCAACACGCCGTTACAGCGCAGCTGGTGCAGCACCAGCTCGTGCTCCATGGCACCTGAGCAAGGCAGAGCAGAGCACAAAGGAGTGGCACAGATTCCAGTGTGGAGGGGAATCACAGAATCACAGAATATGCCAAATTGGAAGGAACCTTCAAGGATTATTGAGTCCAGCCCTTAGCCCTGCGCAGGCCCGTCTCCAAGAGTCACCCCCTGTGCCCCAGAGCATCAGCCAAACCCTCCTGGAGCTCTGGCAGCCTTGGGGCTATGCCCACTGCCCTGGGGAGCCTGGTCAGTGCCCAACCAGCCTCTGGGAGAAGAACCTTTTCCTGAGATCCAACCTGAGCCTGCCCTGACACAGCTCCAGCCATTCCCTGGCTGCTGTCCCTGGTCCCCCCAGAGCAGAGCTCAGGGCCTGCCCCTCCTCTGCCCCTGCCCAGGCAGTTAGAACTGCAGTGAGGTCTCCCCTCAGGCTCCTCCAGCTGAACACACCAAATGCCCTCAGTGTCCTCACACGGCTTCAAAACAAGGCCCTTCCCTATCGTCGTTGCCTCCTTTGGACACTTTCCAATGGCTTCAGATCTTCCTTCCATTGTGTCCCCCAAACTGCCCCAATGGTGCAGGTGAGGCCGCCCCAGGGCAGAGCAAAGCGGGACAATCCCCTCCCTGGCCCGGCCGGCCATGCTGGGCCTGATGCCCCCGGAGTTGCCCCACCTGGCTGCCAGGGCGCTGCTGACTCAGGGCCAACTGGCACCCACCAGGACTCCCAGGGCCCTTTCCTGGCACTGCTTTCCAGCATCTCATTCCCCAGTCTGTCCATTCACCCTAGGGTCAGAATCTGTCACTTCCCCTTCTTCCCAGCCCTCTCATCTGTCGAGGTCTCTCTGCAGGGCCTCCCTGCCTTTAAGGGACTGAACAGTTCCTCCCACTTTTGGGTCATCTGCAAATGTGCTGAGTATCCCTTCCAGTCCCGTGTCATTCATGAAGATGCTGGAGAGCACAGGGCCCAAGATGGAGCCCTCTGGAACCCCAGTAGTGACAGGTCACCAGTCTGATGTCACCCCAGTCCCTGTCACCCTCTGTGCTTGACCCATGAGCCAGTTGCTCCTCAACCACACGATGTGTTTATCCAGCTGTGGGCTGGACAGTTTGTCCAGAAGGAATGGATGTATCAGAGCAAACTCTCTTCCTACTTGAGCCATCTTACCAGGTGTTTTAGTCTCATTTGGAATGATGCAGCGCACAAAATGGGGGTGAGTGCTCCGTAGATTGGTCATCAGCTTGTTTAAGTTCTCCTAGAGGAAGCAGGTAGCAATGTGAGTTTGCTATGTCCAATGTTTGAGGCATCAAGCCCAGGTAATGGCTTCACAATGTCTCAAGCTGGGTTTCAGAACACTTAGATAAAGCCAGAGAAACCAAATATTTCTTCTATTTGAAGATACTGAACACCATTTTTAAAGACTGAAATACTTTTGTGTTGCTATTGGGCCAGTGAAAATAAATATAAATTTCACACATTCACAAAGAGTAATTGACTTCTAGATTTCTCACATTCTGCCTTCAAAAGTTAGGCTATTTAGTTTTTAAAAATGGGGGTTTATTCCAATAAGATAAATATCCGCTTGGAAATTACTTTCAATTCCTCAGCAGAAATGCAGGAATACTCATATTATGGTCATAGTCTGACCCAAAGACATAAAAATACAAAGATCTCAATGAGAGATGCTCAAAAAAAAAAAAAAGGGAAATACATGCAGATTATTAGATTTTCATGATTTTGAAGACTGAATGCTTATTTTTGGACATGACAAATTAGCAATATTAAAATTGATCCTGGAAAACCTGATGTGGAATTTCTAAAGACATTTAGCACTATTATAGTAATGTAAAATAGTCCTTTCAAATTTAATATTAGCTCACCCCCTTCCTTCCCATTTCAGAGGTAACAGGTGCAGTACTGTACCCGGAAAAGAGCTGAGACAGTCTGGAAAGAAGAACCCTTTTTCTTGCCACCCTTCTTTCCACCACCAGCCTCTGCAAATTAAAGGGAAAAAAATTAAATTGAACACAAACCAATTTTAAATGTTTAGTATTTATGGCTTCAATTCTGTGTCAACATTGTCCCATGCTGAAAATACGATTTTCACTGAACTGACCTGCATCTGCTCCACCATAGTTGGCAAAGAGTAAGGCCAGGGTCTTGACAGATGATTTCTGGTACAGCCCAATGACAGTTTCATTCAGGGGGTCCTTGTTCTTCTCCAGCCACCCAGTGATGTTGTAGTCCACTGTGCCAGCATAGTGCACCAGGGAGAAGTGGGCCTCAGCCTTGCCTTTGGCAGGCTTGGGCTTCTGGAAGTTGCTGGACTTGCCCAGGTGCTGGTCATAGAGCTTGTTCTTGAAAGAGGTGTCAGTTGCCTTGGGGAACATGCACTCCTCTTCCAGGATGGAGAAGATGCCCATGGGCTGGGAGAGATTATAATAGGTACGAGGGAGAAACAGATTTTGGTTGGAAAGTTGCTAGAGCCAGAAAAGAAAGCTGTTCCCACACATTTCATGACAATAAGTCAGAGAAAATTAACCAAGGTTCAACTTTTTTCAGTGTTTCTGTTTCATTTGAAGTGATGGAAATACTGTCCTCTCCATAAAACCTACTTACTGATAGGTGCCTATAGAACATGACTGCCTTTTATATTACTTCTTTTTGTAATCTAGCAGTGAATTCTCTCATCAAAAGTCCTGATATCTGAGTATGATCTCCAAAAACACTTCCACCCTGTTGCCACAGGGTATGTACTTGAAGAAGCCAAAATATTCTCATGTGCTTCTTAATTGCATCTGTTGGCAAATATAGAAGATCTAACTTATTCAACACAAAGCACACCTTCTCAATGAGCTCAATGCAGGCAGCCAGGTCCATCCCAAAGTCGATGAATGTCCATTCAATTCCTTCCTTCTTGTACTCCTCCTGCTCCAGCACGAACATGTGGTGGTTGAAGAACTGCTGCAGTTTCTCATTGGTGAAGTTGATGCACAACTGCTCAAAGCTGTTGAACTGCCAGATATAAAAAGACATACAATGCTTTCAAGGATCAGCAATAATAGCAAGGTGTTTTCTTGTACAATCCTAATTCACCAGGGTTGATACTATAAATACAAGTCATCTTCCTGTGTAGTTTTCCTGTGGTATATTTCTAGGATAGGCTTAGTATTTAAAAAAGAGAGGTTTCAAATTCAGAGCAATTGAAAGATTAGTTTTCAATTTTTTTTTTTTTCAGGATTAAAAATGGTGATTCCAACAAGCCCTACAAATAAATGTAGGAACATACTCCCTTCTATTAAACGTCTCAAAAGTTTCAATTGTTTTTCCATGGAAATGCTAAAAAACTGTGTTCTTTACATCAAAGATCTCGAAGCCAGCAATGTCCAGCACACCAATGAAGTACTGCCTGGGCTGCTTCGTGTCCAGCTGTTGGTTGATGCGAACAACCATCCACAGGAACATCTTCTCATAGACAGCCTTTGCCAGGGCACCCACTGAATTGTTCACCTAAAGCACAGAGAAAGGTTTGGAGGTTACTACACACAGCAGAGGAGAAACAACACCAACCATCAAAGCATTTTCCAGATTATCCTATTTTTTCTACCTGCTGCACTGTTTGGCCCTTGGTCACATATTCATTCCCCACCTTAACTCGGGGGTAGCAGAGGGCCTTGAGCAGGTCTGCTGAGTTCAGACCCATCAGGTAGGCAGCCTTGTCAGCAACTGAACACCAGAAAAGAGAAAACAGTAAATATTCAACAATTCCAAAAATTTGGTCCTTGATGGACTGTTCCAAAAGTGCACAACAATATCTGTCAAAGCCACAAAGCTGATTTCTCTCCTGTCTGCAGGATTTAGAGTCTGCAACTCTTTCTGAGCTTAATTTTCTACAGTTGTTCTTCAAGAGAGCTCATTGCTTTTATCCTTTTTCAGGTGTAACTATGGGTCTTCATGTGTACTTTCTAGTTGTATAGCAAGAGGATTCATCACTCAGAGAGATGGAGGCATGAACAGTCCTTCCTGCTGTGACAGAGACTAATCAAGTACACATCTCACATCAGAGTTCACTCCAATAGGTGAGAGTGAAGAGGAGCAGTTTCCCTTCCTGGTAGGGTTGAACCATTTCACTACTCCACACTACAGCAGAGATTGCAAGATGTATTTCAACTTAAGTATGACTAACAGTGGTATAGGAATTGACATCCATGGCTCCAGTTTCCTGGCAGGGTACGCCAGATCTCTTACTTATGAAGTAGTCACAGATAAAAAGTACAAGTACCATTAGATGAGATACGTCTCAACTGTCATCTAGTCATGGAACAACTACTCTTCTTTTTAGTTTACACATTTGCATATTTAAAGCCTGAAATCTACCTAAGTCCTTCTTGTGACAAAGAATATCTCTTTTGGAAAGTTTGCTGACTCTGCTGATACCTTCTGTGCCATCAGGCTCTGCCTGCTCCTCACGCTGCTTCTGCTTGAACTTCAGGTTCCCGTAGTGTATGACAGCCCCTGTCAGCTTGTAGATGGCTGTTTTCTCATCAGCAGAGAAACCCAGGATGTCAATGGCACTCTAGCAACAGAAAAATAAATGTACATGTACCAGGGCACCAATCCACCGCATGACCTGTTTGATAAAGTTACTCACATCTGTTGCCATCAGCTCCTCCTGGTCATCGATGCTGGGAACAGTGATCTCACCTTGACTCACAAAGTGGAAATCGTAAGGGTTGGTGGTGATGAGGAGCATGTCTGAAAGAAATAAAGGGGAAAAAGAAGATTACTATAGCTTTCCAGATGACACAATGAACTGTTTCTCAGTAATCTTCCTTCAAAAAAAGTTAGTGATCTTCCTACCAATTAGCTCTGGCTTTTTGTTGGACATGATCTGATAAAAGATGTGGTAGCTTCTTTCCGCCTTGAGCTGGAAAGTGACTCTGGACTTCTCCAGCAGATCTGTCAAGGATGGCAGGACAGAGTTAAGCAGAAGAACTGGGCAGGAGCAGGGGCTTAGAAAAAATGGGACCAGTCCAGGAGAATCTCTTACAAGTTTCAATGTCAGCAGAAGCCAGTTTGCCTGTGGCCCCAAAGTGGATTCTGATGAATTTGCCCTGTTAAGGAGAAGCAGCAGCATTTCCGCTCAGGTACATTTCATTGCCATGTCCTCATGTGAGAATACCACTATCCCATCACTCTTGTTATAACAAGAAGGGATTTTTGTGTGAGCTCAAAACAACTCATCAACTCACAAAGCGCGAGGAGTTGTCGTTCCTCACGGTCTTGGCGTTTCCAAAGGCCTCCAGCAGTGGGTTGGCGCTGATGATTTGATCCTCAAGCGTTCCCTGCAGAGGGAAAATTACTCATGGACTGTGTTGAGTTGACAGGGCAATGACAGCCCAAGTGTCCAGTCTGTTCTTCCTGACTCACCTGCATTTTGCCTGATGTCTGCTCCTCCTTCTTCTTCTCCCCGCTGGCTGCAATTGTTGCAAAGTACTGGATGACACGCCTTGTGTTCACAGTCTTCCCGGCACTGGATTCTCCGCTGTCAGAGCAAGGA
>NW_016690447.1:1437616-1459289 GCF_001604755.1 Lepidothrix coronata | reverse complement strand
GAGATAAGAAACCTTTTCCTAGTATTTATGAATAACAAAAAATTTGAGAACTAGGAGAAAAATAAGAACTGAAGCTTCCAGAGAATCCAGGAACAGAAAAAGTAAAAAGACCTGGGAATTCTAGTGGGTACTTTTGATGCTCCCAGCACTATTTCATCTATTAGCAACTGATTCAGTAAAGACATCACTTCAGAGAAGCTTTTGTAGTCTTATGCCTTTCCTGACGTTGTCTCTTCATCAAGCCACTTATCTCTTATTAGCCAAGTAAATGTAATGAAAATATAGAGGTTATACTTTGATAGTATGTAAGTTGTTCTTAACCTAAAAGTTTCCTGAATAATCTTACGGAAATTTTGAGGCATCATTAATGACAGAAACATATGACCAAGCTCTTTCACTCTTTTTCACCTCTTCTTTATAATCTCTATAAATACAAAAATTTTTCAGTCTCTAGATCATCCACTGATAACATTTATTTCTGATTTTTCTATTCTGAATGTATTTCCCAATTTCTAAGAAAAGAAGAAGTTCTAAATTCCCACACACCTTTGATTTCAATGCACATATTGGGAAGAGAAAACAAGAAGTGGAAGGAAGAGGAAAGAGCAGAAAGAAATTTTTGAAGTCATTCAATTTAAATGCTAAAAGTTTTTTTTTTTTCCTTGACATCATTTTCTGAGGTTTACTTTTCACTACTGCAGTTGATTTTTAGTTGCAGTCACAAATCAGTGTAGGAGTTCCAGACGTTGTTAAAGGCTGTATGTACTTTAGACATCTTTTACATAATGCAAGCCATTTGCATAATAATCAAGTCAGGCTTATGTACCTGTTCAAGGCAGAGATACTCTGTTTTACTTGTTAGCATTGATGCTTGAAAATTTAAATTGACTTAATGCACTTCATTTATAGGGACCATGTCATTTAGCTGTACTCTGTAGTCTCTGTCTGAAACTAATTTAGTGGTTAAGATACATAAATCTATTCATATATGTAAGATTCCATTACAGTCAGTAAAGTCTATATCACAAAATAGGTGGTTTTTCCATTGAATTTAGTCTATCTACATTATGTCCAAGTCTTTAGTGATTCTAATGGGAATACAGACACTCAGCTGACACAGACCATTAAAGCTCAGTGCTTTAATCTTCCATTAATTTCACACACACACAATTTTTTTTAAGTGGGGCACCATCTTTTTAGAGAATGCCCTACATTTCCCTCAACAGAGAGATGATTGCAAGAGCAGCTCAAAGGAAATCAAGCACTCACCAGTCAGCATGAACTGATAGGCGTTGTCAGAGATGGAGAAGATGTGTGGAGGGGCCTCCTGGCGCTTCTTGCCTCGGTAGGCCAACACCACCTCCGGGTTGTACACGGGCAGCCACTTGTAGGGGTTGACAGTGACGCAGAAGAGACCCGAGTAGGTCTGCGAGGAAGGGACACAGCACATTGGCTTCCCCTGGGCCTGGCAGAGCAGTTCCTCCAGCTGCCCAAGGGAAGCTGCTGCTGCCACTTACGTAGATCATCCAGGCTGCGTAACGCTCTTTGAGGTTGTACAGCACAGCGGGTTCGTGGAGGTGGGTCATCATGGCCATGTCCTCGATTTTGTCGTACTTGGGAGGGTTCATGGAGAAGACTTGATCTTCCTTCACAGTCAGGGTCTGCCAAGGAAACAAAAGATCCACGTATGTCAACTGAAAACTCAGAATATGAATCAAATGTTGTCCTTCAGGCTTGTTTTTCACTCACCTCTCCCCCTTCAGTCTTGACAGTGACTTTCCCTGATTCCCTGCTCTGAATTGTCCCTTTCACAAAGGATTCCTTTGCATGTACCACAAAGACAGATGTCTTGGCATCAAAAGGCTTGTTCTGGGCTGCAATTCTCTCCTTTTCTGACTTTCGCAGGTAAGGAGCTGCCTCCCCAAAAACAGCCATCTCAGCATCTCCAGAGGCCATGCCTGCACTCTATTGAAAACTTGTCAGCAGAGACGTCTGGGGGGAGAAAAAGAGTTGTAGATCACTCAGAAAAATGATATAATCTAGATCAGTGAGAAAGCTCCTTGCTCTTTAGCTAATAAATTGCTAACTAATCTCCAAGGTAAGCTCTTAAAAAGAAACCAATTAAATGCACTTCGACTTGAAGTTAAAAATATCTTAGTCTGACCCTAGAATAAGATTTAGTCTTCTACAACATGTAAGTCTTATAACAATAAATAGAACATCTTCTGAATATTGAGAGCGGTTTGGTAACTCACCTTGATGAATTCTGACCAGATTAAAGTTTTCCACATAAAAGAATCTACAGCCAGAGAAAATCCCTCTCTGATCTGGTCCTTAATTAGAGTCTTCAGGAGAGTACTTTCTTGCTAAAAGAATTATCTTTTGTGTTAAAAATGAAAAATTACTTCACTTTTTAGTTCCCCCCTATTTTCAATTATCTAGCCTAAGCAAATTCAGCAGAAATATAATAGGATTTATGAAGAGAACTCGTGCAGCTGTTTAAAAGCCCTGTCCTGTAGATTAGGAATGGATTACTCAGTGTGTTACCTTTGGAGAAGTCCTGGAATCTGGCCAACCCTGTAAAACAGGAATGGCGGTTGTTTCTTATTGCTGAACAGAATTCTACAACAGAATAATTGTAGATTGAAAATACAGACATGCACTGAAATTACACTGAAAATTTTTGTTCACATGGGCACTCCCTCATGGAAATGGTTGCCAGAGGGAGGGGAAATGGAACAGAATTTTTTAAGGATATTTTCCTCTTTCTTCAAGCTCACAAAATGCATGCACTTACCTTGAAGCCCTCTGTGGAGACAGGCTAGACGTGTCTCTGGAGATTTTATAGCGTCTTGTCTGCAGATGCTCTAGATGGTCCCCCTTTTTTCGGTCAAAACATTTCTGGCAACCCTTTTTTGGCAAAGCATTGTCTGGCAAACTAAGGGCATAATTGTGCCTTGATTTGAATGATATAATTAGAACATTTTTATATCTTACTGACTACGTGAATACGTCTATAAATAATTTGTCAAGAGTGTTAAGGAGAGAATCTGGACTACTCACGGCACTTAGAGAACTTGCATGGTTCTATTGCTGCCTTTCTCTGTGATTTGCTCCTTGACCTGTGGTAGCTTCCTTGGTATGTTTTTCAGTCATGTAATGGTGATGAGAACATCTGTGATGCTTTAGAAACACATGCATTGAGAGGAACAGGGAAAGTATGTCAAAACCCAGCAAATAAATGGTGTTAGGAGGCACTTTTCAGTGGTATTTTCTAAAAAGCAGGAAGTAAAAATGTATTAGCTGGAAGGGTTTGAAATAAAGTGAGTTGGAAGTCTGAATCCAAGTAATGGGAGACCCTACTTTGAAATGGAGCTCTTCAATAGATTCCTTAGCTGACTTCTGAGGAATCAAATGTTGCAAAGGAGTGGTTAGGATTGCTTATAGAATCATCAACAAAGATGGCTTAAAGGATTACCATCAAAGGCATTAGTAAAAGGGAGTTCAATATAAATTTGCAAAAGCACAGCAAAGTTTGATGGCAAGGTTTGCTCTATTACTTCCTACAAAGATCAAGGGAAATCATCTAAAAATCACTTTCAAATGATTTACACAACAACTGGAAATGCAAAGGATAAAGGTAAAACGGTAAGAAAGATCCTTCAAGTGAGTCATGAGGCTCACAAAGGGCTCCCTTACTTTCTAAACTTCTGATGGAATCCAGGTGCAGCTGAATCCAATCTTAATACCAGACCTGGTCAACGGTTTATGTCTAGAGGGTTTTAGCAGCACTTACTCGTTGAGTAATTTAACATTTATAAAGTGATTCAATAGGATTTACTACAATTACAACAGTGACTTCGTTATAAATCCCAGATGGCAACATTCAAACTACACTTGCAGGAAGGTTGACCTTGAGGAGTGGAGGATATCGGTCCAGGCCAGTGGTATGACCCACTCCAGAAGGGGAGGGTAACCCAGGTTCTTGTTAATAAATCCCTTGGGGTGGATTAGAGTGAAATAACACTGAATAATCGGTGTTTGTAAACATATATATGTAGGGTTTATTTTAGAACCATTTTGTTTCAAAAGTAAATAGCTATTTTGCTGTTCTGGGTGTTATCTATAGCAATAATTTATAGCAATATTGCAACATTAGAGCATAGCAATATAGCACTCTTAAAGCAGAAAGATAACACTTAAGGAAATGCATAAGGGAAAGAAAGGGAAAGAAAGCATAAAGGTGGAAAGATATACATAGTCACCACCCACTGGATCCAGCAGTGAAACTTGGTAGTTGCAGCTTCGATGTCTGTTGGTCGAAGTGGTGGTCTTGATCTGTTGGGGGTGGAGGAAGCCCCCCCAAAACTCAAAGATGTTATGAGTTATTATACACTTCTAGCTCAGGTGGGAAGACCTTGTATGTCCCCGGGGTGGGGACTTTTGCAATGGATGGTGCCATGGGACGTGTCACTGAGTCTCTGACATCTCCTAAGAGAGCTGCAGCTGCCCACTGTGTCAGCATCAGTCATGGTCCATTGTGGTCCAACATTTGAGATGCATAGCCCAGGCTGGATGTGCAGTTATCATGTAAAGGGAGGACACTGGCATGAAAAAAGGTTCTCCCACCTTACAGGATTTGCCTATTCTTAGCCTCTTCTCTTATCTGGAAATACAGTTTGCAGCCTCAGGCAGGCATCTGCACCCCGGATAGCTGGACAATGGCATCCACTTATCTAATCTAAAGGTCCCTTGGCAGTATTCAGGGAGAAGTGGGCTTTGCTGGGTGAGAAGCTGCTTCTTTTCAGTTTGCAAAAGTCTTTTGGTAATCTTAGAATGTATAAGTCATTAACTGTTTCAGTCTCTAACAGCCGTGTCATCAGCTTTCGTGAATTTTTTGAAAATCAGGCCTCCAATTTTCACAAACTTGAGAGTTTGTGAGCTCTGAGAGGCCCCAGTCAGAGGGAGTTGCTGCAGTTCAGGAGAGCCCAAAGGGCCTCACTTAGGACCACTGTGACCACTGTTTAAAGGGCTTCAAGATGTTTGGGTTTAGTCATCCATAAATTTCCATCCTGACCACAATCCAGGTCAGGAATTACTGGAGCTTCCAAAACTCTAGTAACAATTCTACTGGAGTTACCAAAACTCCAGCAACAATGGTACCATTCCACTTGGGCTACAATTCAGGTAGGGAAAGTTCCAAGGCTTTAAGCAGGTGATTGATTATTCCCTCTCTCATCCTTCACCTTAGCCAGGCAACAGGAATTCCTGATATGGACAGTAGTGCTCCCACCTTTGCCATGTAAGGCTTCTTGATAGAGTCAAGGGACACTCAGTACACAAACATCAAGGCTTTATGGGAATCCCTGAGATTGTAGATCAGCCCTGAGGAGGAAGGGAGTATGCACTACCACATCAAAACAAAACATATACTTGTATGTGCATAGATAATATATGTATTTATGCAAATTTCATTTAAAAAGTGATTCCTCAAGAAACTTTGCTCTCTCTCACTGTTGACTGTCTTTCATTTTTTACTTGAAATTGATGCTTGCTTGCTCCCTTTATTGTCTGCATAAATAATGAGTTTCCTCAGTCAAATATGAAGTTCCAGTAGTTCCCATATCCCCTCTCTACCTGCAACTCCCCCAAAACCAGCATGCCTTTCCCTGCCATGCTCGTGCGCACAATCACACTCATCACCTCAACATACAGATCCAGCTACTATACATTCTGATAAATCCTCAGTCTTGCAGTGCCGTGCCATCAAAATAAGTGTATTTACACATTCACAGTCCCAGAAACACCCAACAACACAGGACTATCTGTACCAGAGCAGTAGAGGCAGTAGGAAGTTGCAGGAATTCTTGTGTAATGTTGATGGTGTGGGATAAAGAGAGTTGCTCATAGTGCAAGCAACTAACTGATCTAGTACTGATCTAGTTCTAGGAAAGGGTGTAATCACAGAATCATAGAATCAAAGAACTGTTTAGGTTGGAAAAGGGCAGTCCAACCATTAGTCCAGCATGGCCAAGTCCACCCTGAACCTTGTCCCCAAGTGCCACATCCACACTTGATCTACACTAATCACTTAAACTTCTTCAGATTCTCCAGGTCTAAACACACTTGTCTTCTGGTCATTTGCATTTCAATCATTAAAATATCTCAGTGAATATCACAGCAAAGAGGGCAGAAAACCAGTGTCAGTGATCCAGTGCAATATACAGCATCAAGTGATTTCCTGTGCTGTAGGAGACTTTTCCAAGGGTGCTCTGGCACATTTTGGGCCCCAGATTGGAAACCAAACCCAGAGCTCAGCCCTGAGAACACCACACAAGTTATGGGGACAGTTGAATATCTCAGAAGGTTCATCTTTTCACATGGATTAGAAAGAAGAGTTGCCCATTACCAGACGACTGATGTGGAAATTTTGAATTCTTGTCTAGTTAATACAGTAATGTGGAGAGCATGTAGCATCTGATTTATCATGTAACCTTCACAAAATAATTCTTCATACAGGAATAGGGACCTGCCAAATTGCTCTGTATCTTCAGCTGCCACTCACAGATCCTTGGAGAAAGACAAGTCACTCAGGAACATATACTGACCATAGCCTTATCTTCCTTTTTTGGCTGAACAGTAGCCCCCTACCAAACAGGCTGCACTCAAGAGAGGTGGAAATTATGGAGCTGAATTCCTTTCTTGCCATGTCCAGTACTGAAGTCTTGTGTAAAAATTTCTCCATGCTCATGCTGTTCAGGGAATTCAGGTTCCTCAAGTTTGCTGCTTCAGGCCCTTCACCAAGTGGCTCCTCCTTTCTTAGCAGCTAAGCTGTCAGGACAGAAATAACACTTGCAAATAAAAAGGGCTACTAGACTGCTAAAGCAACTAATGTAACACACAGAGGAGCCTCCAACTACTCCACACAGAATAGGCAAATTATATTTTGGGTTCTAGTACTCACTGTCAGTGAGTGCTGCATGAAACCACTAATTAGGGTGTAAAAGAAAAGCAGTGTTGACTTACCTGGTTCGAATACAGCTGTGGACATAGATGAAAATAAAGCTGTTTAAGAATTGATCTATGACAATACACATAATACAGCATCCTTTGAAGGGTTAAAATAACCCCAAAAATTCAATATGATTGTGTAGAAATTAGGAATCAAAGGACAGCAGTTCAGTTTTAGTAGACTAAAGACCACTTAATGATACCATTAAAAATTACCCAGGCAAAAGCCTGCCAATTATCAGAAAAGAACTGATAAAAGGTAGCAGTCGCTTCATCATAGAAGCCAAACAGGTTGATCAAACATGATTACTTTTCCTGATAAATACCAAGAGGACACATTGTCTTTCAAATAACTAAAGTGCAACTGAGCAGCTTACAGCTTCCCTGGTACAGGTTCCTGCCTTTTTTAAAGGTGGGTGTAACAACAGCCTTTTCCCCCTCATCTGGGACCTTCCCTGGGAGTCATCATTTTTCACCAATGGTAAACATAAGCCTTGCAGTTATGTGGGTGAATTCCTTCAGCAACCTTTGATGAGTCACAACCCAGCCCCATGGATGTGAATACATTCAGTTTCTCTTAGAAAGTTCAGCTTCACTAAGAAGCAAGGTCAGGACTTCCCCACTTTGATTGTCCCTTTCTTTCTCAAACTCTATTGGAAGATGCTGACATTGAGGGACAAATTTTGCCAATGAAGACTGACACAGAAAAGGTTCTGCATACAAGTGCCTTTTGAATCATCTCTCACTAGGTGGTCACCCATATTCAGCATCAAACACACATTTTCTCTGAACTCCCTTCTGCATCATCCATGCAGAACTGTTATGCTCAATGTTTGAAGTACTCAAGCGATGTTTTATAGTCCTTATTTTGGTGCCAGTCCTTGCCTCCACCTCTTACATACTTTTGTGTTTTAATTCATCAAGAAGTTTGCTTAGCTAAGATCCAATTCCCAATCCTCCTGCAGAACAAGATAGTTTGTTCCTGTGCTCTTCATAATTTTCCTTTAAACTCTAACCTCCTCTCCTGGCATTCTCTTTCACAGCTGCTGCCATGTGTGTGCTAACTGGCAGTTCCCTGAATGCAATGAATTCCAGTCTTACGAAGTCTAGAGTGCTAATTCTGTTGCTTATCTTCCCAGCTTTCCACTAGATCCTTCATCCAGTCATCATGTGTTTGCTGCAGCCTAAGCTGCCATCTGGGATCATATTTATCACTAGTTCATCCTTACTTCCAGCACTCAGCATTGCCTGGCCAGTATTTACATTGGGATGTTGACATTAGCGCTGCCTAAGAATTTCTGGCACAACTTGCCTGGTGCTGTTGCCCTCACAGCAGATGTCCACATGGCTGAAAACCTCTCTAAGGCAGAGGAGACTTGTGACTTTCTACTAGTTGTAGAAATCCTCCTCCACTGCTTTGTCTTGGTCAGGTGGTCCATGACAGACCCCATCACAACATCCCTCATTTTCCTCCTATCTCTGACAGAATGTTCTGCAGCCTCACATGGAGCATTGCACAAGCAAGGAGCACTTTGACATAAAGCATAAATCCTTCTCATTTCCCCTGCCTATTCCTCCTAAACAGTCCCATGACCATGTTCCAGTAGTGCACATTATCTCCATAATTCTGCTCATGTTCCCCTTCTTCCTTGTAGAATTCCTACATTTGCAGCTATTCCTCTCTCGCTTCTGGGATTTTGTGCTTTTCCCATAACAAAACTGATTTCAGACCCTTGTCATCAGGTTAGTAGTCTCATTGCAAAGATTTCTTTCCTTCTTAGTCCTCAAATACAGATGTCCAAAAATCTAGGGGAACTTATAGAACTTATAGTTTCCAAACATAGTGTGGAAACTCCTACTTAAAAATCCATCTAGATATCACAGGACTGCCCAGTGAGTAATGCAATGCCATGGTATTGAAAGGGCTTATGGAGAAATCCAGGGAGGGATTCTGCCCCTCTGCCCCATCAGGTGCCACAGGGAGGACATGGAGCTGCTGGAGAGAGTCCAGAGAAGGCACCAAGAGGATCAGAGGAATGGAGCAGCTCTGCTGAGAGGAAAGGATGGGAGAATTGGGATTGTTCAGTCTGGAGAAGAGAAGCTTTGGGGTGACTTGATTGTGGCCTTCCAGGACCTGAAGGGAATCTGCAAGAAGGATGGAGAGAGACTATTTACAAGGGAGTGGCAGGACAAGGGGCTTCGTACTGACAGAGAGTAGGTTTAGATTAGATATTGGGAAGAAATTCTTCCCTGTGAGGGTGAGGAGGCCCTGGCACAGGTTGCCCAGAGAAGCTGTGGCTGCCCCATCCCTGGAAGTGTTCAAGGTCAGGTTGGATGGGGCTTGGAGCAACCTGGGACAGTGGGAGGTGTCTCTGCCCATGGTAGGGGGAGATGGAATGAAATGATCTTTAAGGTCCCTTCCAACCCAAACCATTCTATGATTCTATGATTCTTTGAAATCAGTAGAAATTATAACATAGAACAAAATTAATGGATACAGGGAAAAGTGACAGTCTTTCACATGTATTCAAAAGGGGAAGTCTCACTTCACAAACCTGTTTTCTCCTTTGAAGGCCAGATAAAGTACATAGATTTAACTATCAAGACTACACTTCTAATGCTAAATAAGTCTGTTCCTGAGTGTGATCTCTGGTATCAGGTGAAATGGTGTGAGTCGCTTTGCAGTCAGCCCTTGGTGCTCCTGGCCACCAGAACAGCATCAGCATCAGCACTGCACAACCCTTGGCTTGGGGCCCTGCTCTTTAGAAAAGCCTACTTTCTCTTTCACTCCAAATAAACAATGTCATGGAGGGAAAAAACTGCAGCACTGGCATCTATGTGCACATTGTTCACACAAATGGAACATCAGCTGTCAGAGCAGCTTTCAAAGGGAAAACCCCTCACCCTCTGCACTAGACCCAGAGGGGTCAGAAACTGAGAAAGAAACTGTGAGAAAATGGATAGAAAAGGACTGGAAGCCCAACATGGGAAGGCTGGGGAACTTCAAGGAGAAAACAAAAACTAAACTTTCACCCTTTTCCTCTAGATGGTGTTTCTGGAAGATAAATATATTAATTCATATTTGTGGGCAAACTAACTTGAAGAATTTTATTCCATAGATTTAAAATTCTTGATCATATGGACACTCAGATAAGGATCTTGTAAAAAGCTCTGGGGTGCACACCAACTTTGGATTTGTTTTAATTCACAGAGATTATTAGTCCCACTAAAGTGATAAATTGCTGTCACATGGCCTATTGGGCATTCCAGGCTCTTGCAGAGGAATACTCTCTAATTTGAATTACCAGATCCAGACTCCATGAAGATTTAGCTCCACAGTTCTCACAGTTCCATGAGCTAGGCCATAGAAAACCAGCCAACTTCCTCTCTCCAACCATGGGGCAGCCAAGATGACACCTGTCCTTGGGAAGAGGGATCTGTTGAAAGCTGCAGCAATGTCCTCATGCAAAACAAAGAGAGAAATGAATCCTGCCAGCCACTGACATTCTGCCACTTCTGTTTCAGGGCCTGGAGTCTGGTAGAACTAGAAGCAAACCACAGCACAGCCAGAAGAGGCAGAATCAGAGAAATCCCTGGATAAAGATGGTCCTGCACAGACATAAGGTGTGGGCAAAGTGCTGATGTGATGACATCCAAGCATGCTGAAAACAGGTCCCATCCCACTTTCTGTAAGTCCCTACAATGTGATTTCCCTTTCGTTTTGTTCAGTGAGCATGAGCTGAGGAGTTCTGGGGAGAAAGAGGGGAACTCATGAACACTGGTGAAGTGTGAAAGTGGAGCACTATCAAAGCTTTTGAGTTTGTGGCCCCATGGAAATCTCACTCTCTGTTCTGCTTCTTAGAGCAGCCTTGTAACTTGCCTAGTTAGAAAGAAAGTCCAAGACCAGTATCTCCATGTCATTGGCACAGAACCAGCCACCTTCAGGCCTTCTGCTTAGGTCCTCCTTCCACCCTGGACCAAGCTGATCAGGACCTCCTGTCTAGTTGCAACACCAGAAAAAGAAGCATGAATGCAAGTCTCTATGCTCCTCTTCAGTCTCACTGATCTTCTTTTCTGCCCAGAGAGAAACAAATAAAGCAAACCCAGCTAGAACGTGCAAAGTTCAAGAAGGCATCTTCATATTTGTAGGCAAACTAACCTGAGGAATTTGCTTCCACAGATTTAAAAATCCTGGTCATGTGGACACTCAGACAGGTATATTGCAAAAATCTCTGGGCTGCACCTCAAATCCTGGGGGCAGTTCTGGGCCCCTCACTGCAAGAAATTCATTGAGGGGCTGGAGCGTGTCCAGGGAAGGGAATGGAGCTGGGAAGGTTCTGGCACACCAGAAGTGGTTGAAGGAACTGGGGGGCTCAGCCTGGAGAAAAGGAGGCTCAGGGGGGACCTTCTCACTCTCTGCAACTCCCTGACAGAGGGGGAAGCCGGGGGAGGGGCGGGGGTCAGGCTCTACTCCCAGGGAACAAGGGACAGGAGGAGAGGGAATGGCCTCAAGTTGTGCAAGGGGAAGTTTAGGTTGGATATCGGGGAAAATTTCTTCACCTGAAAGGGTTGTCCAGCCCTGGCACAGCTACCCAGGGCAGGGGTGGAGTTCCCATCCTAGAGGGATTAAAAGATGTGTAGGGACATGATTTAGTGGCAGACTTGGCAATGCTGGGGTAAAGGTTGAAGGGAATGATGTTAGACGTCTTTTCCAAACCATATGGAGACCTCACAACAGCTTCACATTTCTGAGAGCGCAGGCAGCAGGGAAGAAATTATTCAGTTGGAGGAGCAATTGTACTGATTTCTTTTCCTGCTTTTCTTTCTGCAGGCTCTTTCTCTTTAGGATGCTGAGATACCATCTCATTCACTTTTCCTATGTCTGCTAAACTGTTTGGCATTATGTCCAGAATAGTGAAGGGCAGTCACTGCCAAGTCCTTCCCCTGCTTATCACTTACATTTGCAGGAACGTTTCAGAAAAGGATGTGATTTCATCAAAGATTGCCTAAATTCACTTCTACTGGGAAATTAGTATTTAGTATCAGTGCCCTTATATTTTAGGGAAAGAAAAAAATTATTTAGTTCAGTGCCTTGATTCTGCCTTTAAAACATGTATGACAATGTGAGAACTAGCTATGGAAAATCACTTTCTGGTCTAATGTTTTTTCTTGCCAGACTCTGTAACTCATACAGAGTAGAGTAGTATCCCCCCAAAATAAATGGCAATATTTCAATTCCAGAATCAGGACATTAACATATAGGATTTTTTATGTAAAAAAAAACCCCAACACCATCACCCCAAAACAGCAGAGGCTGGGCTAGTGACAGACCCTTTCCTGGGAAATACAAAAATCATGTGGGTTAGAACTACACTTATGATTCTTCCAGAAAGTGCAATGATGTAGGAAGGAGTCTGAAGTTTCCTGACTTGCTCATGATTTCCCCACTGCCAAAAAAAGGATCGCAAATCCTTGCAGGGCTTTCTCTCAAGTGCTGTTGTTGGCCATGCTGTTGTTAGGGTAGGGCCTGCCTAGAGAGGTCAGTTTGCTCTGCAGCCTGTGATGGACGTTCTGACAGGGAACACTCAGCCCCTGCTGCAGCAGCTTTTCTGCTGCCTCTGTGTAAAATGAGAGCTGCCAGGAATGTTAGCACAGGGCAAGCAGAAATGTCAGAACAACGCTCTGTAGCAATACTGCTCATCCCTGTACTTCTGCTAGGATGTGGCTGGACACTGAGCCCCAGAGATGGTAAGAGCCCATTTTCCATGTTAAAAGGTTATTTATCAATTCAGTGTTGCTCCATTAAGGTGCATGCTTTCAATATTATGTGCAGAATGTGCTCAGTCCATAATTTTGATGTGACATCTGGTTGGGAAATTTGCCACTGAACTAACATTAAATGGTAAATGTGGCTGAAGGAATGGGCTGAGAGAATTGCTGGAAGCAATAGATGATTTCCTAGGAAAAACTACTGAGGACCATAACTAATGAGACAAAAGCTGCAGGTTGAAAAGCAGTGTGGACCATTCGTTCTTTACCATGGCAAATGTAAGCAAAAATTTCCAGGTCTAAGTGTGAGCACCTGTGAAGACACGCTGATGTCACAGGCTGGCCATGGAGGGGCTGTAATGGCCTTGCTGTCCCCTGCCCCTTCTGCTCCATTCAGAAATTAATTTCTGCAGATCTTAATGCAGCTGTGATTTACCCTCACTACAAGTCAAGGAAAGTGAATGCTCCTGTCCCAGGGGTAATTTTAATGTTACATTTGTTTCCTAAGGAGCTTTCCACAGACTGGTATTCTTGGAAGTCCTCAGAATGAGTTAACTGAACATGAGAGGCAAATAAACCCCATAATGTGGGATTAGAGGATGGGCAGCTTTCAAATGTGAACCACAGGTGCACATTACACACACTCCTCCTGTGTCCACAGCCAACAGCAGCAGAAAAGCTTGGAGTAGGAGATTCGGTCCAAGGAGATGACCCTTGGGATGCCCTTTCAATCCCCCACCAAAGGAGCTGAGGGGCTCCTGTTACAGAGCAGGTGAGTGGGAGGGGCAGGCTGGAAGATAGCTGGGGAGAAAAAGGTAATTGAAGCAGCAAGTAACTGTAAAATGAGGAAGGAAGGGGAATGAAAAGAAAGTAAGGAAGAAGCATAGTATTAACCCCTGCAGGAAACTGTATCATAATCTAAAATAGGCTGTGCTTGTGAGATCAAAGGTCCACGTAGCCAAACTTTCTGTCTTTGAAAGTGATGGCCAGGAAGGAGCATCCAGATAGAATGGCACTTCTCCCAGACTCTCCCAACTTCCAGTAATTTGTGTTTATGGAGTCCCTGGGCAGAATGCAATGTCTGGGTATTTAACAGCTCATGGTGAATTTTTAACTGCTGAATTTGTCCAAGCACTTTTTGAACCCATGAAGTGTTCTCTGAGTGCATGGAATGTTACTGTGATCCTCCACTGACTGAGACTAACCCAGAGAAAGCAAATATCCACATATGCAGTTCAATTCCCTTTGTTCTGATCTCTGACTGACTGTTACAAACTTACATGTTTTTTGCACTTCAGCCAAATTTGCATATGAAGCCACATATTTGAGGAAGTAAAAATAGCGATTGAACTGCAGAGAGATCTCCCAGGTGCCAAGGCAGACGGTGCTATAGTTAATCTGCAGGACATATTTATACTACAAGTAGAATATTTTCAAGGGAATTGTCTTTCCAACCACTAAGGCTCCTGTCACTTAAGAGACTCCACCACAGCTTCCCGTGTAACATCAGCAGATAGATTTCCTTGGTGGTCAGTCTAAACATCTCTGCTCTCTGCATCCATCCTAGATATCAAAGGGAGGATACAAATCCCTGCTCTTCCTAAAAAGCAAATCAGTTGTGTAAAGCAGAACAGCTCAAGCAGAAGACAATGACAATGACATTGTCATGACAACCCACAGCCAAGGTGCCAAGGAGTGGTGGCCCATGTGAGAGATCAGCAGCTGCAGATTCTAACAGTGCTTACATCTGTCCTGAGGAGACAAGTGCTTACATCTCCTGTCCTGTCCTACTCACCCTACTAAAGTCTACCTGGGACAGACCTTTCTCTCCATGGGCTTATCACAAACTACTTGGAAATATTTGAGTTTATCCCAAAACAGAAGTGAATGCCTTGTCCAAAGGAGAAGGGGACATTTTTTACATCTTCATCAGGACCATGGCCTGAGAAAACATATCCCAAATCTGCTGCAGCCAAAGATGCAGTGCCAACTTCACTTCATCACCATTAGCTGAGCAACACAGGCATTGCATTCCTCCAAAATCAGTTCCTCGGGTCCCTCAAAGTGCCCTTGCTCCCTGAGAAGTGCACTCTCAGAGTGCAAGGTCTCAGAGCAGAGCTGTGTCTTGACTGCACTGCAAAGACTGAGTTTCACCCGTTAGTGCCCTGATGTGTGTATGGTGTCCTCAGTCCTATCTGTGTAAAAACTCTGAATTCAAGAGAACTAATACATGTAGAACTGGGAAAAAAAAATGAAGGACCTCTGTGTATGCCCTTTTCCTGGTTCTATGGCAGGTTCATTGGTAAATTCATGGTGAATTCAACTGTTGAGTTTACTTCCTCAACCTCTTTGTCAAGAAGTTTGTTTTTTTTTAATACAGAATATTTTCAAAATACTGTATAACTGGAATGGTCAGCTCAGGAGATGCAGATGCCCCTCTAGCGCAGGAGTTCGCAGGTCTGAGACGTGTGTTCTGTTGGAACACAGGCACTGCATCTATTTTAAACTTTCTCTCTGAGATAGTCCTTTATGGCCACTTTGGAGCTGTGTTTCCCCTGGAGTCAGTCAGCACTCAGCAGCTGCCAGGCAGCCCAACCCTGCAGACAGTGTCAATGCCAGAGGTTGTCATCCTCTAGGTATGGCAATAGGTATCCCAGAGGAAGGAATGTTTGCTTTCCCTCCCCTGGGGATGCTATTTGGATCTCAGAAATTTATCATAATTTATGGCCTCCCCAGGTGAATATTACTGTTAGTTCAGCATGAAAGAAAACCTGATATTGCTGGTTTTTCTCTATGTTCTAGCTACTTGTGATATGTCTGAAGCTGGCATATCACTAGAGTTCATATTGTACCATTAGAGGGGTTTTTTTACCAGTTAAAGAATTCTGAAAAAAAAGTATCATAATAGGCCAATAAAAACAACAAAGTTCTCTTTTTAAAAGGGCGTTTACAGTGTTTCTTAAATTAAAGGCACATTATTTATTTATCAATTTGGAAAAATCAATTTTTAATATCCCTTAAAATGTATTCCCCAAACTAATGTGATGTTCAGGCAAATAAACAGAACTCTAAAATGAGAACTCTTTACAACTGGAAAAGAAGCTTTTAATAGATAAAAGCCATATTTAAGATATTAGAAATTAATATTTCTAGGAAGCAAGAGACGGATTCTTCATCAGAAATTGTAGTGATAGGACAAGGGGGAATGGCTTCAAACTGACAGAGTAGGTTTAGATTGGATATTAAAAAGAAATTCTTGCCTGTGAGAGTGGTGAGACCCTGGCACAGATTGCCCAGACAAGCTTGGACAGGGCTTGGAGCAACTTGGCCTAGTGGAAGGTGTCCCTGCCCATGGCAGGGGGTGAAACTGGATGATCTTTAAGGTCCCTTCCAAACCAAACCACTGTGGAATTCTATGATTTTATATTAACATGCCTACACAATTTTGGGCATTATGAGGCAAAACCTTCTCAGATATTATAGCAGGATCAGTAATTGACTATGAAATGTAAACATAAAAATAGATATGATGCTCATCACAGTTTCAGTTGCAAGAAAGTTATTGAATTTTTCTATAGAAGATCATATGATACCATCCATATCTACACAGTCCTTGAGAGGTGCTTGTCTAGAACAGATCCTTAGAAGCACAGATTAAAGGAGATTCTGCAATATTATAGATACTCTGTTTTACCATACAGTTTTCCTCACTCAAATATTTCCTTAATATTAACTCCAAGACCATTTAACTTCAAATTAAGCAGTTATGGTGCTGGTAATAGAACCCTCCATGTATCTTAATGAAACTTATTTTCACTTGAAAAGATTTTTTCGTACTTCCACACCCAGACTTTACTTTGCTCATCTCTTGACTTATAAAAATAATTTCTATCCATACCTTTTTCTAAGTCATATTCTTCATACTTGTCATTTTGGCTTCTCTTCTCCTTATTCTTCCTTACAAGAATATTTTCCTTTTTTCAGAAGAGAGCTACAAAGTGTGCTCCATTCAAAATACTTTAGGCTATATTTAAGATAACCCACTGCCTAAAAGGAGCAAACATTAAGCAGCAGTGCACCACATAAAGAATACTTGTACTAATATTGGCAATACTTAGATTCGATTACTATAATGAATTGAATAACTAAGTAACTTTCACAAGTGCTTGACATTGTTAAGTGTGTAAAAACTCGTGACCCCAATTGCTTTTCTCCCTGGCTCAAGGGACAAACCACATGCATTTCTGTCTGATTTCATCCTCCCAAAGTACTTTAATTATCTTCATTAAATTTCCCACTGAAAATTATAAATATTTTTTCCAATTTTCCAGATCTGCCTTTAAGTTTGATCCCATTCCATCCTGCTAAAATGCTTGGAAGCCCCTTTTCCCAAGAAACACAGCAGCACTGTTTGCTTCTGTCACCTCAGGGTCTTTTCTTCCAGCATCGGTGAGTGGAACATTCCCAGATGTTCTTTGACCCATCCCACCTGACTTTGTTCTGTCCCAGTGGGGAGCAGATGAAACCGGCCGAGCGCCCTGGTTGCCTTTGAACCCTTGTGCTGTGATTTGCTCCCAGTCCGTGGGCCCGGCAGTTGCAGCAGGTTTAAAGCCCCCGGCTGAGTGAGGCCGAGCGGCTGCTGTGCAGAGGAGCAGCTGCCCAGAGGAGGGTCCCGTGATGGCTCCAGGCTGCCATCGCCTGGCAGTGGGGCCTGGAGCCGAGGGGGAGATCGGGGCTGCCCCGCTGAGCTCCCTGGGACTGACAGGGGCCGGGTGGGGCCGGGAGAGGCTCCCCCCGGCAATAATTCCATCGTCTTTCTGCCAAGGATCCCTGAAGGAACTTGTCTGTCTTTCCGTGTCGGGTGACAAGGCCCAGGCTGAGGATAAAGCTGATGGGGCCGAGGCCGTCAGAGCAGCAGCGCCAGGGCTGAGGCGACAGGCACAGCCCGGGCCCAGCTGATGGCCCCGGTCTGGGTGTGCTCTGTCCGGTGGCCCCGGGGCCGGAGCCGGCAGGGACGGGCTTTCCGGAGCTCTGCAGAGGGCCCGGGCAGTCGGGCTGCAGGTGGGGCTGGGTCTCCATGAGCACTGTGTCACGGCCACCAGCCTGGCCAGGGCTCCTCCTTCAGCCCAGATACTGCCGTGGCCCTTGAGGGATCTCTCGGCTTCGGCCCTACAGCCTTCGCTCAGCGAGTGCTGGGAAAGCACAGCTTGAGCAAAGGGATATGGCCCCTGCAGCGCTGCCGAACCTGGGAGCAAGCCCTGCCTCTGCCTTCTTCCTTCTTCCTCACCCAGACTGGGACTCCAGGGTGGAGGCTGGAAAATGCTGCATTTTCAGAGCTACAGCCCAGCCCACCTTTTCCATGGGTAGGTTTACAAGAGGGGGGATGCCCCCTCGACCCCAGTGAGCCCCAGCTGACTGCTGGAAGTACCTGGGCAGCTGCTGTGTTCCCTGTGGGACAGCACATCCCAGGAGATAGGGGAGAGCACCCAGGTACTGGGTTGGCAGGGCTCCAAAGGGGCCACTCTGGATTCAGACTCTGAGCAGGGAGAGCACGCTCGGGCCGCAGTCTGACGTTTAACCTTTCAGCTGGGAATGGAGCTGTGCTGGAGCAAGTCTCCCTGGGGTAAGAATAGCATCTGCTGTCTTGGGACACAGCACAGTTGTCCAGCTCCTCCACGGCAGCACATGGCACTGAGACACAGAAGGCAGCCTACCCTCCCAGGAATGTCTCAGGCACTATTAGTGGAAGTGAATCATGCCCACAGACAGGCACGACCCTGAACAGGAGTCTTAGGAGAGCAGGGCTATTTTGGGCCTTTGTCAGTGCAGAGGAAAGGAGACACATGATGTCTTCACGTAGCTGCCTGTTTCATTTTCAGCCACATGCGTGAGAGCTGGAGAGATAGCAGAGAGCATGTAACTGTGTGCAAGTGAAAGGGGCAGGAGGCTGGAGGAAGAAACAGTCTAAAGAAAGCTGTGGTAAGTCAGAACAGACACAGTTATAGCCCTTGATGTGAGAGCTGCTTCTTCAGTGACTTGACTGCCTTTTCACACCGGTGCCCTCTGAGACAGCGCTTTTGGACACGTCATCAAAGAAACTCTCCAGGTGTTCCACTTGCCAGTAGGGCCAGGGCTCACTCCTCTCTTCCCTCTGCCTGGCTTTGCTGGCTGCATTCCTTCATTCTGGTGACACATCCTCAAGCTTCCTCGGTGCAGGCAATGGGAGGCAAAGGATGGTGCAGGGTCTGTAGAGCAGGCAGACTTTCAGAGAGTCTCAGAAGTTAACGCTTGCACCAGCCATTCCAGCTAACAGGGATACTCATGGATGTTGTGTGCCATCTAGACTCTACCCAGCCCCCCCTGAAGCTTTGGAGATGCCTGCAGGTGGGACTGCCACCCAAGAGGAGCAGTCAGCTCACAGGTGGGCTTGGGCAGGCAAAGGCTAAGGCCAAGAGGCCCTGCCTGTGGTGGCAGGTCAATGCATGCTGTGAGACATTGTCAGAGAGGACTAGTCTGGCCAGGTGTTAGGTGGCTTTCTTAAGGTCTTTGTGATTGAAGGCTGAGGTTTGCCCCTAAACAACCACCTCCCATTGCTCTCTGCTGAGATACAGCACTGACAGCACTGACAGAAGTTCTGCTCACCAATGCTCACAAGGGACAGTAATGGGAGGAAGGAATGGAGGGCTGCACCCATCTGTTTTCTTCTTTTCTCTTGTCTGAGACAGTGCCATGTGCAGCCTGTTGTGCAGGAGGTGCCAAGGCTGACCTCTGAGGTGATCGTTGAGGAGGTGTGTTGGTGCATGTGCTGTGCGAGAGGTGGGTACTAAGGGAGAGTCCTTCCAGCACGGGGCCCCAGGCGGGGCTCTGCTGTTTGCCCACCAAGAGGAAACTGGGAGCAGGTGGTGGCAGCAGCTGAGGGGATCCAGGGTAAGGGAGATGGCACAATGTAGAGACAGTGTCAGTACGCAGTGACTAAAATTGTCTCTTTCAAGGGACTGTTGGTCCTTGACGGTGCAGTGCACTGTAACCTCTGATTACGTAGGGGTAGGTGTTTAGGGTTTGTGAGTGGCAGCATCAGAAACATGGGCAGGGAAAGGAAAAAGGACAGGGGATCACCCTCTCTTGCCTCTCCCATGGGAAGGAACTTGTGCTGAAAGGACGATGGGAGAAGCATTAGGAGCACGTGAAGGCAGGAGTAGGACAAGGAGCTGCTGGAGACAAAAGAGAGCGCAGGCTGGATTTTCAGGAGTCTCCACAGGAATGGCCAGATTCTAAGTTTGCAGGTCCTCAGTCCAACATTTGCATCAGCTCCCCTTTCCTAACCAGGAAAAAGTAAGGAGTCTTCTTCTCCAATGCAATATCCCGAGTATGGTGAGAAAACCAAACCCAAAGAAGGCAACTGGTCATGCTGTGTTTGCAGAGGAATCTACTCTTTATTCACTAGACACTGAGGTGGGTACATTGCAGAAGGAAGTGACAAAGGGTTCACATTTTGTGCAGCCCGCAGGTCACTTTGTACCTCATGACAATCTCACTCTTCCTCTTCTATCCTCCTATGAAACTCCCGACTCTTGGCTCGGAGCTTGTTGACCTGGGACTCTGCAATGTCAGCCCGTTCCTCAGCTTCCTCCAGCTCGTGCTGGATCTTGCGGAACTTGGAGAGGTTGACATTGGAGAGCTGCTCCTGGGAGAGAGAAGAAGTTGGTGGTGAAGAGCCCAGGGCAGGGGTGTCACTGCTCCTGTGCCTTGGCCTGGGAGAGGGCACAAATTTCCATCCACCACCCACCACAGCTTATCCGTGAGTCTCAGTGAGATCCTTGAAACCTCCTCAGTGCCCCTCTCACAGACCCCCCTCACTGAGTCCAGAAGCCTTTGTCTGGGCTGGGCTGTTTGCCACAGTGAAGAAGCCACGCTCAGCCAATCCTAAATTCAGGGACTGCAGGATTCCCTCAGTTCCTCCCTGAGTGCTGCACGCCCAGAAACAGGCAAAGGGTCCCTGCACAATTCTAAGAGCTGAATGCAAAGTGGCTTGGGAGGATACTTCCAACACCTTCTCTGTCTGCTATCAAAAATTTGAAACTAAGTTATTTTCAAAACTTCTTAATGTACTGTACTATCCTTACCATTAATAAGACTGCTTCTTACAGGCTGCTTTGTTGTCCTGATGCAAAAAATGCTGTGTGCATTTGCCCTCTTATTAGTCTTGTTAGTGACTCATTGATTTCATTCTCCAAGGCGAGGCTAATTTAGGAGCCTTTCAGAGAACTTGAAGAACTCCATTATTGACCAGTGACACCTTCCAGCTTTCTTCTATTGGGCCAAGCTTCCTCAGTGGCCAAGCTGCCCTCTTGGAAAGTGTTTCTTGCCAAGCACTCAGAGTGATACTTACAGCCTCCTCAGATTGTCTCTTGTAGGATTTCACCTTCATTTGCAGCTTGTCCACCAGATCCTGTAGCCTGAGAATATTCTTCCGGTCTTCCTCAGACTAAAGCAGTTGGCAAACAGGAAGGAGTGTGAATTGTTTCCCCCACTATGGCAGGTAGCAATTCCCCTTGGCAATCAGGTGCAAACACTTTCAGTTTTTGCAGATGCCCACAGGGGCCATTACCTGGTAGGTGAGTTCCTTCACCCTCCTCTCGTACTTGCGCACACCCTTCACGGCTTCAGCGCTGCGCTTCTGCTCAGCATCAACCTCCCCTTCCAGCTCCCGCACCTGCAATGAGAAGCCCGTCCCTGCAGCTTCCCTGGGGGTGTCTCTCCAAGAGATGGGGTCACTCATGCACCAACACAGCCCTACTCACCCTGGCCTCCAGCTTCTGCAGTTGTTTCTTGCCTCCCTTCAGGGCCAACTGCTCGGCCTCTTCCAGACGGTGCTGCAGGTCCTTCACCGTCT
>NW_016690447.1:1421414-1435306 GCF_001604755.1 Lepidothrix coronata | reverse complement strand
GCATTACAGAATTTATTTGCTACTCTCCTTTTACCCAACCCCAAATCAGAAGACCGACTTCTTCCTGAATATCACAGCGGTCTCCTCAATTTTCTGGTTTTAGTCTGTGCCAGCCTTCCCCACCCTGCCCACGTACTTGGCCTCCTCGAGCTCCTCTGTACGCTGAATTGCGTCCGTCTCGTATTTGGTTCTCCACTGGGCCACTTCGCTGTTGGCCTTGGACAGGGCGCGCTGCAGCTCCCCCTTGGCTTCCTGCTCCTCCTCATATTGTTCCCGGAGCAAGTCACAGTCGTGGCGAGCGGACTGCAGGGCGTGGGCCAGGGCGTTCTTGGCCTGTGGGAAAAATATTGCAATAATGACTAAATGTATCCCAGGAAATTTTCTCTTGACACTGATATGTACCCACAGAAATAGCAATTAAGTGGCTGCAAGATAAAAAGTTGAGAGTTCTGTGCTGATAGGGCCTAGATTGCATGACCTGGGGAGATGGTTTGAACTTTTAATTGGATCACCTTTTGAAGTCTTGGACATTTCATCAGAATCAATGTTATGTCAAAGATTTTATCTGTAACCTATATATCTTCACCTTTATTTCTTCTTCTAGTTGCCGCTTCAGTTCTTCAATCTGCTGGGTGAAAGCCTGTTTCCCTCTAGTCAGCTGAGAAATTAAAGCATCTTTTTCCTCCACCTGGCGTCCATATTCACCTGGAAAAGTTTGTAGTTGAGAAAACATTTTAATAGCCAAGAAAATAATTGATGGAGTTCTACCATTTCCAAATTAGAGGTGGAAGTGCTGTACCAGATTCTGTCTGTAGACGAGCTCTTTGAGCACTAAGATCGCTGATCATACGCTGATTCTGCTCCTCCTTTGTTTTATATTCACTCAGCTGGTCTTCCAGGGTGCGGCACATCTTCTCAAGGTTTGCCTATGTATCAGTCACAAGAAAATATATATAAGAAAATATAAAAGTAAATATATATATATTATATATATCTCTATATATATCTATATATAAGAAAATAGAGTAAATGTCTTGATCCTTCCTTCTTTACAGGAGGAAAATGTATCCAGAAGATGCAGTTTACATGTCTGGGGACTATGTGCATACACCCATAGTTCTGCACATTAGATTTGGAAAAATCACTTATAACCTGATACTAGTTAAAAAAATATAAAATTAAACAAAATCATCACATTGCTCCCAAATTCCTGATAAAAATACTTGTGTACCTTGGCTTTGGAGACAGACTCTATATTACTGGCCAAGTCATCAATCTCCATCTTGAGCTCGCTCTTCTCCTTCTCCAGCTTCTGCTTGACGCGCTGCAGGTTGTCGATCTGCTCCCCCAGCTCAGCCGTGCTGTCCGCGTGCTTCTTGCGCAGGGCGGCAGCCGTGGCTTCGTGCTGCAGCGTGGCCTCTTCGAGGTCCCGGCGCATCTTCTGGAATTCTGCCTCCCGCTTCTTGTTCATCTCCACCTGAGCTGCCGTCGCCCCTCCTGCTTCTTCCAGGCGCTCGCTGATCTCCTCCAGCTCCCTGGACAGGTCAGCCCGATGCTTCTCTGCTTTAGCGCGAGAGGTTCGCTCGGCCTCGATTTCCTCCTCCAGTTCCTCAATACGGGCCTGGAGGACACGAGGGACCCTTCACACCCGTGCCCTCCTCCTCCCTGAGCCGAGCCTGGGGCAGGCAGGGGGAGGGCAGACACTTGCCTGCAGCTCCTTGATCTTCTTCTGTAGTTGCATGCCCAGGGGTTGTTCATCCTCGGTTTTGCTCTGGATCTGGCTGATTTCAAAGTCTTTCCTTTGGGCAAAGCAAAGTGGGTTACAGCTCAAAGAAAGAAGACAAGAGCTGCAGCCCAGCACTGAGGTGCCCCAGGGCCACACTCACTTCTTCAGTTTCTCATCCAGCTGCTGCTTATCATTCTCCAGATCCATGATGCTGTCCTGGGCCAGCTTCAGGTCTCCTTCCAGTTTCCTCTTGGCTCTCTCCAGGTCCATGCGCAGTTTCTTCTCTTGCTCCAGGGACCCTTCCAGCTACACAGAACAAGGCCATCAGTCTTCCACCAGCCAGCTCAAACTCCATACCTGTCTGTTCCTGCTGTGTGTCCGTGGGCTTACATCGTCCACTTGCTGCTCCAGCTTGGTCTTGGCTTTGGTCAGTGTATTGACTTTGTCCTCCTCTGCCTGCAGGTCATCCAGGGTCTGCTGATGGGCCTCTTGGAGGGCTTTCTTCTCTTTTGTCAGCTTGGCGATGGTCTCGTCCAGGGCTGCCATCTCCTCTGTGAGGTTTTTCACCTTTAGGAAGAAGGGAGCGAGTGTAAATCAAGGAAGTAGATACAGAAGTCCTGGAAGAGCACGGGGCTCTTTTCTGGAGTGCGGGTGAGATTTTCTGCCTCATACCTTGTTTTCAGTGGCGTGTTTTTCCTTCTCCACCTTGGCCAGTGTTAGCTCAAGGTCATCAATATCTTTCTTCAGCTCTGAACATTCATCCTCCAGTTTTCTTTTCTTGGCTGTCAGCTCAGCATTGATTTCCTCCTCATCCTCAGCCCTTTCAGTCACTTCTTTAACTTTGGCTTCCAGCTGGATTTTGGTTTTGATGAGCTGGTCACACCTTTCCTCAGCATCAGCCAAAGCATCAGCTTCCTGGTGGGAAAATGCCATTGTTAGGGATACACTTTTTGAGGGAATATTGAGATTCTTACCTGCATAATTCAGAGTCCTGGATAGCAGTTTTGTATTTAAAAATTTGATACATGGCCAATAAAATGACATATAATATAGAATTGATTTTATATTGTTAGTTTTGAAACAGACTGGTTTTAAATCTTAAACCAAGTAAAATCCTTTTCAATCTACCTCAAGACTTGAGTATTTATATATTTGCGCAGGGTACAGAATCCAATCTTATCCCACAGTATCAAACACTGGAACAAAGTGCATAAATTCGGGTTTAATCATAGGAATATCTCCCATGTTTGTGAAGTTCTGAGTGATAATCATATGCCAAGATGCATATAAATACTGAAGACACAATTATCTTGACACTATTCCTGTATTTATTTTTTTTCACCTTACTCTCTTTCTGGAGTAACTGTTTCTGATTTATATTTTCAACACCATTGGCCACAAAATACTCAGTATCTGTCAGCCTTGTCTCTTCTCTGTGCTACTGTCATCAGCTAAGAAGAAAAAGACCTGCTGGAAAATTTGCCTCCAGGCTTCTTTTCTGCAACATACGTCCTGTGGTATTTGTTATATTTTGTCTCAGGTTTCAGTCCAACAGAAAAAGTATGAAAGAAAAATAGTAATATTAGCATTGCGTGGATTCTTTCATCTTTTTACAGCTCAAGACTCTTTAAAAAGGGGGGCGTGTGGCTTTTTGTATATGTCACATATGCTGCATAGTATCACTTAGAGGAGTCAGTCTTTTCTATTCTGTGACTGATTCAATTTAGAAAGCACAGCACTGTAACACCGCAGATGTAGCACATGATTTTGTGTAATGATTCCTAGTGATGCAGGAGGGCGAGTGAGAATATTAAATTATCTTTCCTCTTAGTTCAGTATTATACCATAGTAAAGTCTGTTACTATCCTGACTATTCAAGCCACCACCTAAACCAGAAAGAAACAAGTTATCTTGTTCTACTGGAGAATAAGGAGAGGAAAGTAATGTCTTCTTAAGTTGTCCTGAGAATTCTTAATTATGAGTGTGTAAGGAGAGGTACAATCAGTTTTGGAAACATAGGAAAAAAGTACTAGGAAAACAAACATTTTACAAAGAAAAGTTTCTTGATTGTTCTGATATAAGCAGAAGGGCAGTGAAGGCAGTGGGGGATCAAAAAACAAGTCCTATAAGGAGTGGCTGAGCAAGCTGGGTTTGTTTAGTCTGGAGAAGAGGAGGCTCAGGGGGAACTTCATTGCTCTTAACAACTGCCTGAAAGGAGGGAGTAGTGAGGTGAGGGTTGGTCTCTTCTGCCATGTCTCAAGTGAAATAACAAGAGAAAACAGCCTTAAGTTGTGCCAGAGGAGGTTCAGATTTGATATCAGAAAAAAAAATTTCACTGAAACAGTGGTCAGGCATTGGAATAAGCTGCCCAGGGAGGTGGTAGAGTCACCATCTCTGGAAGTGTTCAACAGGAGTCTGGATGTGGCACTTGGGAATACGGTTTAGGAGGGATTATGGTGGTGCTGGGCTGATGGTTGGAGCAGATGATCTTGAAGGTCTCTTCCAGCTGTGATTAGTCTGCGATTCTGAGAAATGCTAAGAGAGCTCAGCATACACCATAGAAATTCTCATCCAGGTAATATGCTGACAGTCCTTATTAAAGCTTGTAAGAGCTTATAAGAGCACCACTTAAAGAATCAAAATTGAACTGAGCTAAATTGTAGTTTCTATGTGTCTTTTGAAAGTGTAATTGTAAATATCAACTTGATAGTCACAGCAGAGTTGGGATAAAACATGCTGGCGATACTCACAGCCTGCACTTGGAGCTGCAGGTCATTTTTCTCCTGCACCAGTTTCACCATTTTCTCCTCCAGCTCCTTCCGCTTTGCCTCAGACTTTGCAAGTTCTTCCTTGGTTTTCTCAAACTCTTGTTTCATGTTGGCCATCTCCTTCTCAGACTCTGCACTCTTCAGCAAGGGCTTGATCTTGAAGAACAGCTTCATCCAGGGCCAGTGTTTGACGTTCATGAATGAACGAATGTTGTACTGGATGCAGAAGATGGACTCTCTGAAAGGTAAGTCAAATTATTATTCAATATTTATACTGTGATGACACAATAAGCCAAGTAGGGTGAACCTGATTTGAAGAGAAGCCTACCTTCTCTCCACCATTCTCTGGTACTCCACCCTCATCAGGTAACCCCTGCATCTGGCCTGTGTGCGAGTGATGAGCTGTGCCAGCTTCTCATCCCTCATCTCCTCCAGGAGGCCTACGAGCCCAGCTTTGAAGAACACCTTAGGTAAGAACATGAAAATAGGTGCAGTGTATGTGCTTGTTCAGGGTAACCTGGTGCCCTTCCCCCCATGACAGGCACTATGGGAAGTTAAGAGAAAGAGCAAAACCACAAAGAATATATGTAGTGCCCGACTCTTTTGTAACTCCAAGCTTCTGGTTACCTGCAGTTGAGGAACTATAATAGCCAGATATTTTGCTTTTATTTGTATTAACCCTTGATTCTTTCATTCTACAACTTTGTCTTAAATTAGGAACACTTATTTAACCCTTAATTAAACCATCCTATGGCAATGAATTTCAGTTTATTCAAATGTTGAGTAAAAAACTACTTGATTGATTTCTTTTACATACACCATTGGATCATTTCACATACTATCTGGAGTAACTGAGTGTCAGTCTCAAGCATGCAAACCAAAAACCCATGGTACTTGAAGCAAGCAGATCTTATACCTTAGTGTGACCAAATTTGTATTGAGTGTGGTCTATATCAATTGATCCAAGAAGTTTCTCACAAGCCTTCTTGCTGTCAATGAACTGTCCCTCTGGGATAGCACTGGCATTTAATACTTTGTATCTGAGGAAGAAAATGGAAGGATTTGCTTTGGACTCAATGATCTTAAGGGTCTTTTCCAACCTAAATGATTCTATAATTCTATGAATATGAAGAGGTCTGTTGTTGAGACCAACTGGCTGCTACGTGGAAAGAAAGAGTCTAAGAACAGTTGAGAATGTAACAGCACTTATTAAACTGAAACTATAGGGAAGGCTTTAGGCACAGAAGGGAAAAATTAAATTTCACAAGCTACTCAAGATGGGCGAAGTGATCCAGTAAGGGGATGAAGTCTGACCTCTGTTTAAAATCTGCATAGAGGACTCTGTTGGGAAATCCTTTCCTGCAAATCCTGATCCCTTCCAACACGCCGTTACAGCGCAGCTGGTGCAGCACCAGCTCATGCTCCATGGCACCTGAGCAATGCAGAGCACAAATACACACCATGTTCTGTAACACACAGAGGAAGATCTGCACCATACTGAGAACATTCAATACATATGTAAGCCTCTTACCAGGCGTTTTGGTTTCATTTGGGATGATGCAGCGCACAAAATGGGGGTGGGTGCTCCTCAGGTTGGTCATCAGCTTGTTTAAATTCTCCTGGGAGAGTCATTAAGAAAAGTTGATATTAGCAAACATAATTTCTTCTGTAAGCATCAAGCCCTCTGAAATGAGATGTACACAAGTAAGCAGAACCCTGAACTGAAGCCCTCTGCATCAGGTTTTCTGACTTTCCACAGATCTTTGCTGTTATTAACTTAATGTATGAAGTTATTCTGAGTAATCTGTAGAAAATATTGTACTCTTAAACATAGAATTGTAATACATTTCACTGACTCTAGTGAAATGCCTTTATCAGAAATTATATCCACAGGATGTACCCAGAGAGATAAAGTAGTACTCCTATGAGGCAATGAGTGGGAAGCATTCTGCAGGAGGCATCAAAGCTGGGTCATATGGAGCACACTACATAAAACCTTCGTGTTTTCCCTACTAAAAGCAAAAGGAACAAAACCAGTTTTACATGTCTAGAATATACATTTATCTTGTATGGCAAAGTGAGATGAATCCCATCCCTTGTTTTGTAATTGATATTTGTATAGTTATTTATAAAAAATTATTGTCTATAATTAGGGGAGGGAAGCAGGTGCTTCTAGAGGACACTGCAAAGCATGTAAATAAAACAGAGAAAACATTAGGATGCATAAACATGGTCTAAACAAGAGGGATAGTGGAACAAAATTTAAAAACATAACAGAAATGCAACCCAAATGCACCAAACAATAGTTCTCTTACAACATTACCTCCTAAAGTCTTATGACCTTTAGACATAAACTTTTTGCATTATTTTTAAATGATACAGGCAGTACAGCTATGATAATTGCCCCAGAGGGTGGTTGGACATCAAACAGCCTCCCCAGGGCAGTGATCATGGCCCCAAGACTGCCAGAGCTCAAGGAGTGTTTGGACAATGCTCTCAGGGACAAGGTGGAATAGTTTGGGTGTCCTGGGCAGGGCCAGGACTGGATGATCCTGATGGGTCCTCTCCAGTTCAGCATATTCTACAATTCTATGATTATTTTTTGGGGGGCATATACACATGCCCATGTCCTGTTTCAGAGCACTGCCTAGAGGCTGTCAGGTGATGAAGAATCATACGACAGCAGACCTGTAGAAGAAATTAAGCAATATTAAGAAGGGAGGCATACATGAAGGATGAAAAAGGTAATACCTCAGGAGACAGGAGGTATTTCACCTGGAAGAGATGTATGGAGCAGTCAGGAAGCAAGACTTGGTTATGACAAAGGACTGTGAAGTATCGACATCTTAAAAATCCATAACTCAAGGAGTGATAGTATTTCAAGTATAAGAAATTGATCCTTGAGTCAGACAGAAAAATTAGACATATAAATGGGGTAAACAGGTCAACAGTGGCCAGAATGTTTTAAAAGGGCAATAACAGCTTCTGAAGCCAGAGGCATGCATCTGGAGGAAGTCTGGTCTATTTTAAGTATATTTTAGACATTTTTTTCTATGACATTCTTCCATCTAGAAACATCATCCTCGGACAAGTGGGCAAATAGAAAAGCTATGCATTCAGTGGAATGGAGTATAAGTAGATTACACTGGATTTATTCCTAGTAAAATGTGGCCCAAGAACTTCAGGATCTTTTAAAAGAACTAAGCCAAAAAAAGACAAGCCATAGTGATTGGTGGGTTTACTCCTTATCTTAGGAAGAAAGAGTGAAGTCTCTACTGTACCCGGAAAAGAGCCGAGACAGTCTGGAAAGAAGAACCCTTCTTCTTGGCACCTTTCTTGCCTGCACCGCTGGCCTCGGCTAAATTAAAAATAAATAAAACAGATTTTAGATTTTTGCTTTTGCCTTTTATTATTCCTTTTTGTAAGCTGTACATCAGTGAAAATATGGGATTCATAGAACCAACCTGCTTCTGCTCCACCATAGTTGGCAAAGAGTAAGGCCAGGGTCTTGACAGATGATTTCTGGTACAGCCCAATGACAGTTTCATTCAGGGGGTCCTTGTTCTTCTCCAGCCACCCAGTGATGTTGTAGTCCACTGTGCCAGCGTAGTGCACCAGGGAGAAGTGGGCCTCAACCTTGCCTTTGGTAGGTTTGGGCTTCTGGAAGTTGCTGGACTTGCCCAGGTGCTGGTCATAGAGCTTGTTCTTGAAAGAGGTGTCAGTTGCCTTGGGGAACATGCACTCCTCTTCCAGGATGGAGAAGATGCCCATTGGCTGGGAGAAATCACAAGGGAGACAGATTGTAATTTAGCTTTCAGGGCAATCATGACCTTCATGTAGACACAGTAATGGAACACAGATTGAGATACACATCAGAAAATATTAATATTTAATTACATTTTCTTCTAGAAAGTGGGATTGAATACATTGATACCTATATTTTTAATACAAAATTAACTATAAAGAATAATAGAAATTAATTTAGTTTGTTTGGAGAATGTGCTTTATAAAATCAGAGCACTACCTTCTTATGCGGTGGGACTGAGAGCAAAAACAGAGGTATTAGACACATTGAACATGAGCCGAAAATACACCATTGCAGCAAAGGCAGCCAAGTCATCCTCAGCTGCATTCTGTTGCTCATGGGAGTCCATCCTTCCTCTCTAATCAGCTCTGATGAGAAACATCTGGAGTGCTGTTCTAGCTCTTGGCTACTCCCATGGACGTAGTAGAATGAGCCCAGTGACAGGCCACAGATATATTTAAATGATCGGAACATCTGACATGCAAAAATAAGCTGACAGGACTGTCCTGCATGGAAATGAGAAGGGTCTGGGAGATCTTATCGATCTATATAAATACCTAATGAGAGGCAGAGAAGAGAGAGCTCAGTGATGTCCTGTGATAGGACAAGAAGAAAGAGGCATGATCCACTAAATTCCATTTAATGAGAAGAAAAACCTTCTTTACTGTGAAGATGGTCCAGAGTTAGAACAAGTTCCCTGAAGTATCTGTGGCATCTGCACCCTTGGAGATATTAAAAATCCAACTGGACATGGTCCTGAGTAAACCGCTCTAGCTGACCCTGCCTTGAACAAGCGGGTTGGGTTAAGTGATGCCCAGAGCTGATTCTGTGATTCCAACTACTCATCATCTGCCAGCTACTGAACTTACCATCTTGTGTGCAGTACAACTGCCTTCACACTGTTAGTCAAAGGAGGCACCTGCAAGTGTGACTGTGTACTGACAGTTATTTATGTGTGTCCAACCTCTGTGTCCATTTTGAAAAGATGCAGCTGTTCTGCTGTACAAGCACTCTTGTCAGAGCTGAAAGGTGAGGAAGGCACACTGACCTGGAAATTGGCTCTAGCTGGGTTGGAAGAACACTCTTTTTGGGAGTGTGGTGGTTTGGACCTTGGTTTTTCCCCCAGAGGCTGAAAAGTGGTAGACCCCAAGGGGTGGAAACCCCTGGATGTTTTGAAGTTTTGCCCAATGGGCGCTCCTGCAAAAATGTAAACATATCACAAGCTCACCGGAAGAGATGAGTTGTAGTTTTGGGTGGTTGTTGGAGTGGTGGCCATGTTGTGAGCCACGAGGTAGGGGCTCTGAGCCCCTTGGGGCCTCTGGCCCCCTCCGAGCCCCTTGGGGCCTCTGGCCCCCTCCGAGCCCCTTGGGGCCTCTGGCCCCCTCCCAGCCCCTGGCTGGGGGAAGATTGCAGAGACTTGGAACAGTGCTAGACTGGACTAAGTGTCTGTAGTATGCTGGGAGATGTTTTTCTCCATGGGCACAGAGCAGCAGCCGGCACTGACCAGAGAAACAGTGGCACAGAGCCAGGACAGATAAGACCTGAACCGGAGAAGCAACAGAGACATGCAGCATCGCAGAAAGGACTCCTGGAAAGGGAGAGAGAGAGAGCCAGCAGCAGAGCTACAGAGTTTGGGGTAAGACTGAATACCAGATCCCAAAACTCCCTTGAGACCCCTCTGAGAAAAGGAGGGACATGGACTCCTATTTTGGAGAGAGAGTTTTAGACATGCAGCACCGGAGAGAGAGAGGAGCTAAGAAGCTCAAAGATGTCCCGGAGCTGGACTGGGATGGCCAGAGGAATGCAGAGGGGGTGACCTTGGCTCCCCCCTCGCCCTGCTGCCACGGTGGCAGCCTGAGAAGAGGGCACAGAGGCCCTGCAGGAGCTTGAATCTCCTGGAGATACCAGACCGTCACGAAGACCCCCTGCGTCTCGTGATATGACCGTGGTGAAACGACCTTGTCTGGGGTGACGAAGCCCACGGAAGACCCCCTGTGTCAAGGGGGCCGAGGGAGATTGGATACCTCCCTCGTGAGTGCTGGCAGAAAAGCCAGCCACAGCTGCTGCATGCATGAGAAGAAGAAACCTGCTGCCTTGGAAGATGCTCCTGCTGTTTAGAGACTGGAAGGGATCTGTCCTTCTTTCCCTCCTGGACTTTTATTTGGAGGGGAGAGGAGATCTGATCCATTGTAAATACTATAAGTCATGGTAGAGATATTGTGATCGTGTGTATAATGTGATATGGTATTTATCTGTACAGTCATTGTAATATATTCCCTTTCCCCCATTTTGAGTCTGGTGTGTTTTGTCTGGAAAAACCCATCTCACATTAGATTGAGATGTGGGAGGGGGCTTAGACTAGGGGATTGGATTTTGAGGCTATCTCAAACCATGACAGGGAGTTAAACAAACTTTTTGTGCTTGGAAAGAGATCAGTACAGACTTGCTGCTACAAGTCTGCCACACATCTGCCACGATTTCCTTCATTTCTCACTTAACAGAAAAAGTAAACTATGGGGCAAGGTATTTTGAATAAGAAAAGCAGAATACTTGCACAGAAACATAGAAGACCCCTTTGAACAATGAGACCACAGAGTTTTTCTGCGTGTAACTCATTTGAACAGGTAGGATACCTTTTCAATGAGCTCAATGCAGGCAGCCAGGTCCATCCCAAAGTCAATGAATGTCCATTCAATTCCCTCCTTCTTGTACTCCTCCTGCTCCAGCACGAACATGTGGTGGTTGAAGAACTGCTGCAGTTTCTCATTGGTGAAGTTGATGCACAGCTGCTCAAAGCTGTTGAACTGGAAATAAAATAAGAAGGATAGATATTGAAAGATGCAGCAATAATTGCAAAACCTCCTTTAAAACTAAGGAGTGGAGTTATCTTGGCTTCATTGTCCATCCTGTGCATTTCTTCAGTCTGCTTTGTGACTACATAATGAAAAAGAGAAAGGCATCAAATTAATTGTCCACAAGGAATTTTTTTTCATTAATAAAGTTGTGAAGATATAATATATACCAAGTAAGTTACAGGAAGAAGAAACACAAGCTTAGGACTATTGTGGTGTACATATTTTTATATTATCTTGTCCCTGACTATATAACCAAGGAATTTTTCTGATTGGACCATTCTGTACTTTTGAGTTTTCACATCTTGAAATAAGACAAGTCTTTTGAAAAGTCATTTTTTAATTCATAACAAAAAAGAAAAATAACACTAATCATCTGATAATATTATGTCTTCTTTAAAATGTGTCTCAAATTGAACATAACATTCAGCTGTCACTTCCAAGTAGCTCTTACTGAATCTTACTTACATCAAAGATCTCGAAGCCAGCAATGTCCAGCACACCAATGAAATACTGCCTGGGCTGCTTCGTGTCCAGCTGTTGGTTGATGCGAACAACCATCCACAGGAACATCTTCTCATAGACAGCCTTTGCCAGGGCACCCACTGAATTATGCACCTATAAGAAAAAATAAATGCCTGGCATTACCATACAGGGCAGAGGAAAATCAACAGGATATTAATTCTAAACATGGTTAGAGGCTACAACATGTTTCTTACCTGCTGTGCTGTTTGACCCTTAGTCACATATTCATTCCCCACCTTAACTCGGGGGTAGCAGAGGGCCTTGAGCATGTCAGCTGAGTTCAGGCCCATCAGGTAGGCAGCCTTGTCAGCAACTGAAAAGGCAGAGGAAAAAGGAAGAATTTAACATCCAGTAAACTTTGAATCCTGGAGAAGCCTTCCCAGGATTCAGCCTAAAGGCTGCAGGGTTCAGATTTCTGTTCTTTGAAAACTTTTGATAGACTCTCATAGAGGGAATCTTGGCAACTTCACACTTGTCATTATGGATATTGAGCTTTTCTAAAACAATTTATGTTTTAAAATCTTCCCTGGAACTTGTAGAAAGTGATGATGTTTCCAAAAGTCTCCTGGCACTGAATTGAAAAATGAAGCTTGTTAGTCTGAAAGCTCGTAGTGCACCTGCAGCTCAGGAGCTGCAGTGACAACAACCAGGTACTGATCTGCATTCAGGTGATCTAGACCACACAATATTTAGAGTGGAACACAGAGACAATATCTCTGTTCTCTTTCAGAACCAGAACCCTTTCTGAGCTTTTGTTTCTGATGTTCAGTAAAACTAATTGGGCTTCATCCTGTTACCTATGGTGCTCCCCACCTCCTGCCTTGTCCTTTAGCAAGAGGAGGTGTTGCTCACAGAATTGGAGACAGAAGTTGTAGGTCCTGTGCCCACGAAGGAGAGGAATCAAATACACCTCTTACAGCTGCCTTCCCCTAGTGTTGGATAGGGGAAGACAAATGGGAATGTAGTCCTCTCTCATGTTAGAACTGAATCACTGAGCTGTTTCGCAGTTGCAAGCCATATTCCAACAAAGGCATGACTAAAGGAACATCCATCACTCCTGACTTCCTGGAAGTTTATACTGCTAACTGTTCATAGCATAAGATACATAAATCCTGAAATAGGGGAACTTGGTGTACTAAGGACAAGGGACAGGGTTTTTTCCTGGCTGACTAATTTTCTTGGGATCCTAAAGTCCAACAATTAACAACTTTTGCTGTCTTCCACAGTGGTTTACAGAAGGGTTAATTATTGAGCTCAATAATACCTTCTGTGCCTTCAGGCTCTGCCTGTTCCTCTCTTGGTTTCTGCTTGAACTTCAGGTTCCCATAGTGCATGACAGCCCCTGTCAGCTTGTAGATGGCTGTTCTCTCATCAGCAGTGAAACCCAGGATGTCAATGGCACTCTGATAATACAATCAGCAAAGTGAAATATTTGTGTGTTATGTGATGTATGACCTATGCCTGTTGACTTGTTTTGTACGTTACTCACATCTGTTGCCATCAACTCCTCCTTGTCATCAATGCTGGGAACACTGATCTCACCTTGACTCACAAAAGGGAAATCATAAGGGTTGGTGGTGATGAGGAGCATTTCTGAAAACAAATGTGTACGTGGGTTAAATTTAATACTTTTTGTAAGGTAGTTGAATCTTGCTCAGAGATCTTCCTTCAAAAAGCTCGGTGACGTCTCCTACCAATTAGCTCTGGCTTCTTGTTGGACATGATCTGATAAAAGATGTGGTAGCTTCTTTCCGCCTTGAGCTGGAAAGTGACTCTGGACTTCTCCAGCAGATCTGCCCAGGAAGGTAGAAAGAGTTAGGCACAGCAGTGCACATGGAGGTGGGAATTTGGGAAGGCATTGGACAAGTCCAGGAGAGTCTCTTACAAGTTTCAATATCAGCAGAAGCCAGTTTGCCTGTGGCCCCAAAGTGGATTCTGATGAATTTGCCCTGTTAAGGAGAAGCAGCAGCATTTTAGCCTGTATGGTTTCTTCTGACATCTCCTTTACATGGAGACCTACTCAGGCATCACTTGTCCTGCCATGAGAGGGAGAGATTTTGTCCAAGTCACCAACTCACAAAGCGCGAGGAGTTGTCGTTCCTCACGGTCTTGGCGTTTCCAAAGGCCTCCAGCAGTGGGTTGGCGCTGATGATTTGATCCTCAAGCGTCCCCTGCAGAGGGAAAATTATTCACCGACTGTGTTGAGTCAACAGGGC
>NW_016690447.1:1392070-1419449 GCF_001604755.1 Lepidothrix coronata | reverse complement strand
GCAAGCTTGGACAGTGGCAGTGAGGTCCCCAGGACGTAGGTTTGTTTAGAGTGACCTTCTCTTAGATGGATTGCCTTACAGGGCTGACGAGCTCCATCTGCCCGGGGGGCTGGGAATCGAACCCGGGTCGCAGCGGTGAGAGTCCTGCACCCTAACCACTAGACCACCAGAGGCCCCCATGTAGTCTAGGTCTTCAAACACTCATTAATGACCTTTTCAGAACTATGGGTTTGGTGCTTTAAGAATACTGTGCCTGTAAGACGAGTGAATTTGTTAAGGAAGTTTCACTAAGACATCGCTATTAGGCAAATTCATTAAAAGGATGAACAATGAAGTAAAACTACTGAAAAACTGTAGTGCAGGTGAACTACAATCTTGGAAAACATTGAATCTGTGGGACATTTACCTATTAAATGTAATGGTAGTGCAAAGGTAGTGGGAAATTAATGAATGTTGCTAATGAAGTTGTCAACTGAAAAAGAAAAGAAGGGCAAGCTTTGTGACCTTTTAATATTCTGCTACAATTTAATTTGCTGTACACATTGTTGTCATTCACTACAACACCTAAATAATTTCAGCCCCAAAATTCTGACTTAGGTGAAATAAAATTCAAGAACTGAAATTGGAATTGCCAAGGCTGTGTTAAGATCCCAGATAAATACCTACTGAAAAAAATCCAGGAACAGGTGAGTTCTCAAATGTAAAAAACAAAAAAGAGGGTATTTCTTCAGATGATGTATTAAACGTGTAGGTACCTAAATTTAGCCAATTGCATTTGAAAATTCTCTAGCTACATTAGTAAAATTTATACCATCTTTGTTCATTAGGTAATAAATATATTTTTTTTGTCTGGAGTAAGAAAATGGGTAAGAGAGTTCTGGCACTTTACAAAGGCGGTTAGAAGGTGTGTTTCCTCAGATGATTTATTAATTAATATATTCTTGGGTAGAATACAGGATTTTGCACTTTTTCCTACTGTGCTTATCTGGTCCCATTCTTCTGCTGCCATAGCAAAGCTGGGAAAGCAGCGCACCTTGATTTCTGTAAGGTCAAGTAAGCAGAAGTGAAGAACGTCCCCATGGGCATTTTCTGGTCTATCATCAGCGTTCAGAGGCTTCAAACATAGCCTTTGACACCCCCCCTTTCTACTGCAATCCCACCAGGTTTGCACATAGGGTGAACCAGTGAGCCTGCCAGAAACCCCATCCAAAGGGATCTGTCTCTGCCCTCTAAGAATCAGTAAATCAGGTTCTTACCTCCTGTGACACCAGATGGATGGCTTGCAGGCTGGCAGCTGATCAGTGCTGTAAAACAGAAATGGCAGTTCCCTCATTGCTGCTGCACAGAAATCCAGAGTGAAAACGTGCAGATGCCTTGAGAGCAGGTTTATAATGGAGTCTCCTCCTGGACACGAACACTGGAAGCAGCAGGAATGTTGTGGCACATAAGGGCACCATCCCTTCCTGCCAGCCTGCAGACCCCCCTCACCTACCTTGGAGCTTTCCCTGGAGCCAGGGCAGACGTGTCGCGGGGACGTTTTATACGATCTCCTCTGCAGATGCTACAGATGCCTCTTCTTTCTTCGGTCAAAACATTTTTGGCAAGCCTTCTTTGGTAAAGCATTGTCTGGCAAACTGAACTAAGGGCATAATTGTCATTTGACATGACTAGATATAATTAGAAAATTTTGATGTCTTACCAGCTATATGAATACAGCTCCTATAAACAATCTCACAAGGGTGTTAAGGAGGGAATCCGGACTAGTCAAAGCACTTAGAGAACTTGGATTCAGGACTTATGGATTCTATTGCTGGCTTTCCCAACGACTCACTGCACAATCCAAGATGGATTGCTTGGTATGTCTGTCCCAGTTATCCCAGCTGTACAATAGATAAAGCAGGATGTTAAAAGATAAATTAGCATTATTAAAAACTTTTGGCAGTTTTGTTGGTAAAATTCTGAAAGCAGAGGTGCAGATGTAGAAGAGCTGAGCAGGATAACAGGCACAGCAGGATGGTCAGCCAAACACTGCAGCAAGGAGAGGCTGGGTCCTACCTGGGCTTTTATGCTGATGCCTCTGACAGAGATGTGAGGTAGCTTTGGGGATATCAGGAAGAGTGCACACACACACACACGCATGTACATGCATGCCTCTTTGCAAATTGCAAATAAGTGGGAGATTCTCCAAGAAGTGTTATTGTGAACCTTGTGAGGGATTATACCTGCTGAGACTTCTGATCTGCAGGTTAATGCCAGTGAGCAAGAGATACTCCCTGCTTTTGCTGAAAACTTCTTAGTTTATCTAGATAGTCCCATGCCTGTAAACCTAGGAAGGGTAACTCTGATTTGGAATACCTTCCACAGGTTTTTTCCCTGCCTACAACTGATAGAAGAATCCTCTATTCACTCATGACTATACAAATAACTGGACATACGCACAAACACATCATCTCAGCGTGCAGTCCCAGATGCTCTCTACGCAATATATCCTCAGCCCAGCTCTTCCATTTCATCACAAATATCTTGCACACTTAGACATTTGAACATTCCAAAACACCACAGTGATATCTTTACCGGACCACTGGGGGTGGCAGACATGCCTGTACAATGCTGATGGGGGAGGGGAAGTGGATTTGCTGGTAGTGCTGGAGAGACACTGGTCTAGTTTCAGGAGTAGGGCACAGTCACATAAACTGTTTTAAATCCTGTCAGGTTTAGGCTGAGGAACTTAATGCCTTCTTTGCCTTAGTCATCAACAAGAAGAGCCATTTTCCTCTGGGCAACCAGCCCCCTAAGCTGTTAGACAGGGACGGGGAGCAGAATGGACTCCCTGTGACCCAGGAGCAATTAGTGACCTGCTGAGCCACTTAGACACTCACAAGTCCACAGAGCCAGATGAGATTCACCCGAGGGCACTGAGGGAGGTAGTAGAAGAGCTTGCCCAGCCACTCTCCATCATTTATCATCAGTCCTGGCTCACCAGAGAGGTCCCAGATGACTGGAGGTGCCAATGTGATGCCCATCCGCAAGAAGTGTTGGAAGGAGGATCTGGGGAACTCCAGGCCTCTCAGCCTGACCTCAGTGCTGGTAAAGGTTATGGAACAGATCATCTTGAGTGTTATCACACAGCAAGTACAGGATACATACACTATGGGGCCAGGCCCGGCCAGCACAGGTTTAGGAAAGGCAGATCCCGCCTGACCAATCTGATCTCCTTCTATGATGAAGTGACCTGCTGGGTGGGCGAGGGAAAGGCTGTGGATATGTTTACCTGGACTTCAGCAAAGCCTTTGACACGGTCTCCCCCAGCATTCACCTGGAGAAACTGAGAGCCATGGCTTGGACAGGGGCATTTTCCCTGGGTTGAAAACACACTGATGGCCAGGCCCAGAGAGTGGCAGGTGGAGTTGTATCCAGTGGGGTTCCCCAGGGCTTAGTATTTGGCCAGTCCTGTTTAGTATCTTTACCAATGATCTGAATAAGTGGATCGAGGGCACCCTCGGGAGTTTTCTGATGGACACCAAGCTGGGTGGGAGTGTTGATCTGCTGGAGGACAGGAAGACTCAGCAGAGGGGTCTGAACAGGCTGGATCAAAGAGTCAAGGTCAGCGATGTGAAATTCAATAAAGTCAAGTTCCAAGTCCTGCACTTTGGCCACAATAACCCCTCACAGCGCTCCAGGCTGGGGAAAGAAAGTCTGGAAAGCTGCTTAGCAGGAAAGGACCTGGGAGTGCTGGTCAACAGCCACTGAACATAAGCCAACGTGTGCCAGGTGGGCAAGAAGGCCAATGTCATCCTGCCTGTATCAAAAATACTGTGGCCAGCAGGAGCAGGGAAGTGACTGTGCTGGGCACTGGTGAGGCCACAGCTAGAGTGCTGCATCCAGTTCTGGGCCCCTCACTGCAAGAAAGACATTGAGGGGCTGGAGCATGTCCAGGGAAGGGAATGGAGCTGGGGAAGGATTTGGAGCACCAGGAGCAGCTGAGAGAGCTGAGGGGACTCAGCCTGGAGAAAAGGAGGCTTGGGAGGACCTTTTCACTCTCTGCAGCTCCCTTACAGGAGGATGGAGTCAGGTAGGGGTCAGGCTCTGCTCCCAGGGAACAAGGGACAAGACAAGAGGAAATAGCCTCAAGCTGTGCCATTTGGGTTTAGGGGAGGTTTAGGTTGGACCTCAGGAAGAATTTCTCCACTGATAGGGCTGTCAGGCATTGGAAGGGGCTGTCCAGGGAGGTGGTGGAGTCCCCATCCCTGGAGGTATCCAAGAAACACTGGATCTGGCACTCAGTGCTCTGGTCTAGTTGTCAAAATGGGGATTGGTCACAGGTTGGACTTGATGATCTTGTAGATCTTTTCCAACAAAAAAGATCCTATGACTCTGTTATTCTACATGGGCAGTCCAGCTGAGAGTGCTGGGCTAGATCACCTGACTTTGTGGACTGAAAAATCTTTGCCTTCCCAGTCGCCAATGACAAAGCCAGTGTACTCAGAGAGCTCTTCTGGGCTTTTGCTGTGGTGCTGTGCAGGATGTGGACACATCCTTGTCACAGGAGTGCAGCACGTGGTCAGGCAGCTCTGGGCAGGCTAAGAGAAGGTCTGATTTGAACAGGGAGCACTCAATGAGTTGAGATGTGTCTGGATCTTGACAATCACTCAGCAGTTCTTTGGAGATTGAATTTAGTGCCAGTAAGTCCCCATAAGCCAGTGCTAGAAACATAAAGTCTTTTTTTGAAACCAGTCCAAATCGCAGAAAAGGGTTGTGAAACAGGACATGGCAGTGAAGGAGATGCTTTAATCCAGATGGCTTTTGAATATCTCCAAAGATGGAGATTTCACAATAGCTCTGGGAAACCTGTGCCAGTGCTCAGTCACCCTCACAGGAAGACTGTTTCCCAATTTTCACAGGGAACCTCCTGTGTGTCAGATTGTGCCCATTGCTTCTTGTCTTGTCACTGGACACCACTGAAAAGAGCCTGATTTCATCCTCTGTGCACCTTCTCCTCAGGTATTTATATCCATGGATGAGATTCACCTGAGCCTTCTCCAGGCTGAATAGTCTCAGGTCTCTCAGCCTTTCCTTAGGAGAGAGATGCTCCAGTCACTCATTGATCTTACTGGCCCTTTGCTGGACCCTCTCCACTAGCTCTATATCTCTCTTATACTGGGAAGCCCAGCACTGGACCCAGCACTCCAGGTGTGCCCTCTGTGCTGATCAAGGGCAAGGATCACCTCCCTCTGTCTGCTGGCAACACTTCTGATGCAGCCAGGACACCGTTCACCTTCTTCACAGAAAGGACATGAACATGGCTCATGTTCAGCTTCGTGTCCCACAGGACCTCCAGGTCCTTTTACGTGAAGCTGCTTTCCGGGTGGTCAGCACCCATCATATACTGGTGCCTGGGGCTGTTCCTCTCCAGGTTCAGGGCTTCGCATTTGCTTTGCATTATTGGAGCCCAGATTGACCTCAGGTCTCACCAGTCCTCAGCTGCACACTATACTTAACAGAGAAAGCATTTAACGTTAAATGGATCTCAGCAACTGTAGAATCACAAAGACTCAAATCTTTATGGCTGTATTTACCTGTCTTGCTAACCGAGTTAACTAAATCATGTGTGGGTTTCCAGCTAAAGAATCTTTGTGACATTAAAGCAAAGCAACTCAAGTGCACAGATGCATCTATATTCCCCCAGTAACTCCACACTTTGCATACAAACAGGAAGAGGTGCCTGTACATTCAATAGAATATCCATGGAGACAAGAATATATATGTTGGTTTAGAGACCAAACCATTTGCCATTTACTTCAGAGACTTGGCCTTCACTGTCTCAAATACTGGACTATCCAGTTCATGAAACCAGTCTCTGTTTGATCCTTGGAGAAGAATCTGGATGTTAGGACTACAACCCAGCGGGACCCAGTTCTAACAGTGGTTCTGGCCCACTCTGACTGAAGCTGTTCTCAATATCGTGCCACAACAGCTATGTGGAAATAGGCAGCCTGAGGGCTGAGGGACAGGAGCTTGTGACCCTATTCAGTAGGAGAACTAGCACTGTTATCTCAAAGGTGTGAATCTGGCAGCTTTCCTGTCACCAGAAAGAATCAGCACATTCCTTGGCACAAAGAAATGGAAGCTGTAAACCTAGTCCACTGAAATAGAAAGGAACTGTCTCTGTCCCCAGAGTCAACAGGGAAGAAACTCTCTGCCAATCTGTTCTGCCTGATCTGAGACTGCAGCCCTTGAGCTCTGACAGCCCAGGCACGCTCTGGTTGCAGTCCCCTCCTCAGGAGGGAAGGCAGCCTTCTATTCAGAGGGATGCTACAGGATTCACACAGGAAAACTCAGGAAACTGAAGACAGTTGCATCCTACAAGGAAGATTTGGAATGCTGCCTGATTGCCCAGGGTATAGAGGGGCTGCAGGATATACTGTCCCACCTGACCCTGCATCAAATGTGGCAGGAGATCCTACTTTGGCCAAGGGTTTCTGTGAGCATATGCAAATCCACAGTGTGACTATATATGCTAGCTGAAATTCAGAGACTATTGTTACTGTGGATCCCTAATGGGAATTTCTGTGCTCATCACAGGTATTGACTTATGGCTACATTAGTATCTCTATATGAGTACCTCAGGACCAGTATAAATCCCAGCGTTAACGTAATGTGATTATGGATATGTTGGCTTTGCTTGGTGTCTTGGGGTGAAATCCCTGAAAGGTGTTTGGTATTAATCATTTGAGGATTGAAGGATTACTGAAATCTAGCAAAATCCTCCAGAATGGTGTGAAGAATAATTTGCATACCAAGTTCAGCTAAAATTACACACTTTACATTAAGTAGTACTGCCTCCCCCACCAGCAGCATTTCTAGATGACACTGAGTGTGTTACCCCCCTGTCTGTCAGTTGTACTTCAATGCAAAAACAATCTTGGTGCCACAGACCAGCTGGGGTGACGGGGCCTGATTGAATTCAGTGTTAAATAGTCCAGTGCCATTCAAATTGAATAGCAAGGCTATTCTAGCAACTGCTCTGGAAGGAACAGCATTAGGCAAGCTCTTTCAGACAGTCATAAAAAGAAGATAAAATGTTAAAACATCAACTGCTTTCACTCGAAAGCTCTAAATTCAGATCCATTTCCTTTTTTCCTCATTTGCATTAACTAAATAAAACACAGAAAACAAGAATTTCTCCTTCGATGTTTTCAGCTGATGTTTTAAAATATCTGTTTGAAGGAAATTAGAAAGCAATGGCAGATGTAAGAGCATGTGTTGTGAACACATAGTACATGAACGCTCAGTGAATATTTAGACAAGAAAGACACAGGAATAAGTTTGTGGAGGCTGGAAGAGGAGGCAGGAGAAAGTGCAAAAAAGGTTGGGCAAATGACCCAGCATTCAGCGTTGTAGTGTAGGACATAAAGTAGGACATAAAGCTCACTAAAAGAAATGTGAAGTGTTTGGTCAGCTGTCATGAGCAACTCTGGAGGGCAGTCTAAGCTACTGAGCATCTGCTTTGAATTTGGTTTAATTTACACAGCTCCTCTCTCTCAGGTATCATTTATATGACACTGGTATAGTGGTTTTTTACAAAGAGAGAGTCTCTAATCTGAAACGGATGATCCAGATTTCACTGTAGTTTAACTCTGTAGATCCCAAAAAGTTACATCAGGGAAAACTTTGCCATGTTTCTTATGCCCAGGCACAGCAAGGAGAAATCTGTCCAGGAAGGAATCTGTTGAAAGAAGTGCAAGTGCTTCAATGCAAAAAAACATGCAATGTTTCCTGGGGGCCATTAACTTTCTGTCAATCCTATTTCCATCTCTGCAGGCCTTGACTTCACTGGGACCAGAAGCAAATCACAGCACAGATAAAAGGGAAGTGGCAGGCTGAGAGCCATCTCTGGATACAGACTGTCCTGCACAGCAATGTGGTGTCGGCAAGGCACACATTCCCCTGGAGGAGAAAGGGTTCAGTCATGCTGAAAATAGATCCTTCTTGAGACAATTATCAGGCAGCTGCTCCCTTTCTGCCAGCCTTGGAGATGTGTATTTCCTTCTCCCCATCCCAGTGGTTGGCTGAGAGACAGGGGCAGTGAGAAGGCACTTTTAGGTAGGCAGCAGCCAGGCCAGAGAGGGGAAGGGGAAGTGCCTGCAGATGCTGCGTGTCGGCTGGTGGGAACCTCCATCTCCTGCCTGTTCAGAGTCATCAAGATCATGAACTGGAAAAACAAGAATGTGCCTGTATGGCAGGAGGTTTTGCAGTAGGAAAAGGAATCTTTTCTTGTGGTCTGGTGATCCAAAATCTTTAACCACGGGAGCTACTCTCAAGCTCTCTGTTTTGTGCTCCCCTAACTAGGACAGAGGGCCCTCCAAGAGGAAGGATGTTGGTGGATATGAATATGAGTGCTCTCACTGCAAAGAGTCACAGAATCACAGAATATTCTGAGTGGGAAGGGACCTACAAGAATCATTGAATCCAACTCTTAAGTGAATAGCCCATACAGGGATCAAACATGACCTTGGTATTATTAGTACCATGTTCTAACCAAAACCAGGGAGAATCGAGTACTGTGTGGTGCTAGAAGTGGGGCCAGTGGATTGTAGAAAGCTGTTGTCCCTTCTGCTTGACTCTACTGAGTCCTCATCTGAAATGATTTGTCCAGTTTTAGGTTCCCCATTTCCAAAGGGAGGAGAACTAAAAGGCGAGAGTCCAGCAGGTGGCTGGCAAGATGAGCAAGGGACTGGAAGACTTGTGCTATGAAGAGAGGTTGAGGGTATGGTTAGTTTGAGGGGAAAAAGGCTAATGTACATTAGGGGCAGCTACAAAGACAATGTGCCAAGCTTTTTTCATGAGCAGCAGACAATGTAACAAGGGGCAATAACCACAAATTGTTGCTTGAAAATCTCCACTTAGACACTAGGAAAATTCTCAGACATTAGGAAAATTCTCACTTAGATATTAGGAAAACTCTTGACTTTTGAGTAATGAAGAAATGGCACAGGTTACCTATAGAGCTTCTGGAGTCTCTGTCTGAAAAGCTTGGCTCACCAAAGCCATGGCTAATTGGACCAACACCAGCAATAGATGTGCTTGAAGTGGGAGACTGAACTAAAGAGCTCCAGATGGTCTGTCACAACAGCAGCTCTGAGGCTTTAGTGTAGAGGTTTCCTCGTCCATCCAAAGCAGACAATTGCTCAAAGCTAATCAGCAAAGTCATCTGCATCTTCACTTCTTGTGCTAAGAAAACAAAATTTCCCTGGGGTCCTGAAAAACAGTATTTCTCAAGTGGACAACTGGGCATGAGTCTTTGATTCCACTGCTTTGTTGGAGACAGTTAATTTCATGCAACTTGCCAAAGCAAATCCCTCCAGAACACCAATTCCATAATATTGCTTCTTAAGTACATCATCTGAAAATGTCCTCAGCAGCAGGAGGCTTTGGTTGCTTTCAGTCCTTGAAGAGCAGCATGACATGCAGACAGAGTCAGAGAGCTGTGGAGCTCACCGGGGCAGCAAAATGCATCCCATCACATCAGCAAGGAGTTCCACCAGGTGAGGAGTGGCAGGGCAGGCAGAGTATAGGAGTGTCCTCTTGCTACCACAGGCTGGATACATTCACAGTGGTAAGCATTTCCTCAGCACACCACAGACAGGGCTTTAGGGATCTGGTACAAACATTTTTTCATTCTGAGACACCAAGTACCATTTGTCAGAAAATAGGGGTATGATACAGTGAGCAGCAGCTAACATACCATCTGTGGGGTATTTCTGATCATAACATAACATTGAAGAACGTAAGATTACATGATGTCCCTGCCCATGTCAGGGGGATTGGACTAGATGGACTTTATAGGTCCCTTCGACCCAAACCCTTCTGTGATCTGTGTGATCCTGTGAATGGCAGACTCTCACACCCAAGACATTTGTCATCATCCCAATCTCCTCAGACACCCACCCTCTGCATGATGCTCCACCCAGGTGATGAAGCCTTCTAGAGCACAAACCATCTCAAGCTGGTGAAAAATGTCACGTCACTGAAACAAAATCCAAATAATTTACACACAGGAAACTGTACTGAAAAGAATGTATTCTCTGTGCCCCTTGTCCAGAAGAACAAGGACATTCCTATTATCTCTATATGAAGCCTAAGCCTTTGGCCTTCTCAGGTCTCAGTCACCTACTTATCCCCCCTACATGGAGCCTGTAATGCTCATGGGATACAGCAGACATCCCCTTCAACAGGGATCCCCTTGCACACCCTGCTAGTGAGCCCTGGGATGCTGGAGAGAGCTCAGAGCTGCTCAGTTCTGCTCCAGCAGGAAACCTCCTGCTGTGGGTCGATGTTCTGGAGAGCAGGCTCAGGTGCCTACACAGATTGCAGCGTCTCCTGTGCCTGGGGCCACTTCAGCTCCTCCTCAGGTGATTGGGGTCCCTGATGGCCTGACCAGGAACTGAGAGGCACTCAGGGCCATGGGAGGCATCAGGAATGTCTGCATGGATGTGCTGCTCCTCTGAGCACACATTACAGCTCAGGTGAAAGGAAGTCAGCCCTGCATGTGGTAGGTCCCTACTGGTGAATACTCTGTCCTACTTCAGCTCAATCAGCTTGCCCGGTGACTGGTCTTCAGACCCTCATAAACCACAGTAGATATTCCATAACATAGAACTTATATACATCTATTCATTGTTTACAGACACATCAATGTTTGATGTGTTATCAACTGCCTCTTAATGCTGTCACACAGGAGACAGGCTTGGTGACAGCAGCTGTGCTTGGACATGTTTCTGAGGGTGGGTTCCTCTCATTTAGAGTGACCGTGTATGACCTAATGTTGAGAAACTCAAAGATTTTTGTTCATTTGCTGCACCTGTTATTTTCAGAGGAATTAGCATATATTCCCTCAAAATCTCCAGAGGAAGAACGTTCTGCCTCATCACTAGTACAAAAGAAATGGTTTGTACAGCAAACCACAAACACCAGTTTTGCTTTTTTTGCCAAAACACAGATGGGCATTATAGCACTAGGATGCTTCCTAATTAACGACTCTGATGCTGCTTCTCCCTTGCATTGCTCTCTGTTATCAGAAATGGCATGTGAGGAAAGGGGTTTTTCAGCCATTTTGATCCAAGCATTGGGACCAGCCTGTTCGCAGAGAGAGAGCCGGAAAGTGGCTGAGCTTAAACAGGTAAGTGTAGGAAGATCACTGACTTTCCAGGCTTGCAGCTGATGGGATAGATGGGGAAAAGCTGTGGCTGTGGTTTCTGGGAGTAGCTATTTAGCACTGCCCACTGCTTGGATGCCTTCCCACAGTGGGGATCCTGCCTTGCAGAACTCTGGCATAGGCAAAGCCATTTTGCTGTGGCCATTATGTGATTATCATCTCCTGTTCACTGGATGCTTGGTGAAAATCCAATTTCACTTTGCCTGTACTATTTATAATATTATGTAAGAATGCCGTCTCCCCACCTGGTTGTTCTTTTCCCAGCTTGACAACCCAGTAGTCCCATCAATTTTGTCCTCGCTCTCTGTACCCTTCCTAACTGCACAGGCCAAATCTGCAGACAGCAGGTGGTCTATGGGCCTGGTACAATGTTTTCTTGTTTGTTCTCAGTTGATCCTGACAATTCCTGATACTTTTTTTGCCTTTTGTGGTCACCAGTGAGCACTGACCTGACATTTGGAGTCAACTATTCACTATTCTGGTAGCCTTCCTATCTCCTAATCCCGGTCCTCCTTTCAGAGACTATGGACAGAGAAGTTGAAGTTCTGTTTCATGTGCAAAAAGGGTTTTTCTGACTGATAATTATACAGTCTGCCTCATAAGGACAACATCTTTCTCAGTGGCTTTCACCAGAATGACAGTGAATGAGACTCTAGAGTAGCACAGCCCAAGTAACGGAGCAGTGGAGAGACGTAAAGCAGCAAACTTTTATTTGGGGTGAGAACACTTCAATGAGTGTCAGAGTTGTGCTGTTCCTCAGACTTTCTCATGTTCCCCGTAAACACCAGCAGAAGAGCTGGCCAAGGAGGTGACATTCAGGATGCCCTTTCTGTCACCCACCAAAGCAGCTGAGGAGCTCCTGTTACAGAGCAGGGGAGTGGGGTGGGCAGGCTAAGACACCTCTGGGTAAGATAAAGAAAAAAGAGAGCAAGTGGCAAAAGGGGGAGGGAAGGAAAATCAGGATTAAGTGCATAATATTAGCACTAGCAGCAACTGTATCCTAAAAAAGATAGCAATGAGGTGATATCTTCCTCGGCTGGCACTCATTTGTGACAGATGCACAAATCCCACTTCTGGGAAAAATTCAGTGCTGTAAATTGAAATAAATTGGTATGGAATTCCTATAAATCTGCTAACTTTAAAAATTAGACTTTTCAAGGTTAAGACAGCCCAGTGGTTTACCAGAGAATTTTCTGAGTGATGGAGTCACTGTAGCGGTTTCCAACAGGATACATAGCAAAATCTTCTATGTTGCAGAAAAGTTCCTTTTGCATCCTTAGGAAATTTATCAACAGTCTCATTATTTTATGTTGGCAAACAGATTCCCTTGGGGGTCAGGCTAAACATTTTCTTAATTGCTGTCTGCAGCCATCTGAGATGCCAAGGAAAGGATGCTGCTCCCTGAAGGGCAAATCAGTTGTGCAAAGCAGAACAGCCCCAGCAGAAGACAATGATGACTATGTGACACCAGACAGCCCAAAACTGGTGTGTTTGACATCTCAGTCAGGACTGTGGCCTGAGAAAATACATGTTAAATCTTCCACAGCTCAAGATGTTCTGCCAACTTCAGCACTGCTTTGCTGAGAAACACAGGTGTGTATTATCTTGCAAATCAGTCCCTCAGGTCCCCCAAGTGCCTGCTGCTCCCTGACAAATGTATTCAGGTGAACAGTACTTGTCATGGTGCCTCAAAGGGTCTTGCTGCAGATTCATGACATGACTCCCTGCTGCTGTTTCCCTCTCACATTGGCTAAGTTTGGGCATTCTCTGCCTGGGCTCTGATCCCAAAGTCTTCATATGTGCTGGACTCTGTTTCCCCAGCAGTCCTGTGTTGGCATCAGGGCTGTGGTGCTGGCACTAGGCGGGAGGAGGATGGGGTTGCAGCGCCTGTAAGACCACAGCTGTGACTTCCTAACAGCAGGGATCACATGGTCATAGTACAAGGGGGAATGGCTTCAAGCTGAAAGAGGTTAAATTTAGATTAGATCTTGCAAAGAAACTCTTCTCTGTGAGGCCCTGGAACAGGTTGCCCAGAGAAGCTGTGGCTGCCCCATCCCTGGAAGTGTTCAAGGCCGGGTTGGATGGAGCTTGGAGCAACCAGGGACAGTGGAAGGTGTCTCTGCCCATGGCAGGGGGTGGAACTGAATGACCTTTAAGGGCCCTTTAAAATCAAACCACTGTGGAATTCTATGATTTCTCCTCTCCTGGGGCTCCTGACAGGAGTTTACAACGTGAACTGATCAATTTTCCTTTGCCAACAAAGAGTTTCTGAAGAGGAATATTTTCAACCATTTTCTCTACTACTACTGGAATGCTGCATTTAAGCTCTCTGGCTGTCCACATGGAGCTATATGAGCCCATCAGCTGCATCTATTTAAAACATTTTTTCAGAGATGATCATTTATAGCCACTCTTTTCTCAGGACCTTTGCACAAGCCCTTATCAGGTGACAGGCAGCCTCGCTCTACAGAGTGTCAATGCAAAATGATCCCCATTCCCCATAAAGCAGTGAGGAATTCATCTTCCTTAAATCAGTGTCCTTCTTTGATCCTCATAATCCATCAGACTTCATAGCAGTTGCTGTCAGAGGTGATTTTGTTCCCAGCCTCTGCTCCTCCTGCATGCATCCTCCCCCAGCTGGGAACAGCTCATTCGTTCCTTTCCTCACTACGTATCTTCCCCATCTTCCCAGGATGGGCAGGAGCAGCTCTCACTACTGAGAGACACTTGGCTTCTGCTCCCAGCTCCTCCTCCACTTCAAGGTCGTTTGGGTTTTCTTTCTTGGATGATTCTTCATAAAACATGTGCCTAGGTGGTGGCCCCTGGCTGGGCTGACACAGAGTGACAACCCAGGTCCCTGTGGGGTGGGCCACAGCAGCAGCTCAAAACTCAGGCCGCTCTGCACCCCCCCATCCACTTACCCTCTGTCAGTGAGAACAGCTGCTGGACCCCAACTCAGGCTGCCTGGGGAGCAGGCTGGGGCAGCTGAGGTCTGGCCATGTTTTGGGGCTTCCAGACTCCATCCAAGGACTCTCAGTAGTCCCTGAATTCTTCACCCTCTAGGAAGATCTGTATTTTCACTCCCTCATCCCAGTACAACTTGTGTTCCTGGGTTGGGAAAATGCTGCCTGGGGATGAGCTCTGCTCCGCTCAGCCCCATGTGCCACCTCAGCAGTAAGGAAACAACAGACTGCTTCCCTTTGCAGAATAAATACAGTAAATTATTTCTTCAAAATTAAAACTAAGCTTTATAAAGCACTTAAGAAATGGGATACGAGTTAGTCTTTTGCAGATTATCATTGTAGGGTTTACCAGAAGTTTTCCCTCAGATTTCTCCTGACCTTTCTTCCCCAAACCTGATGCTGAGTTGTCATTTCTTCCACCCCCACATCATCTACCATCGTACACCTATTTCTTTTCCTCACACACATCTGTCTTGCTTTCCTCCTCCTAGACACTCTCTGCACTCACCAGCATGGTTTCAACCCCCCCTCAGCACTGTGGTTACTCTTCCACACTCTCTCACTTAGCAGCTCACCACTTTTTTTTTCTGCAACAAGAGTCACAAAACATCAAGTTCAGCTGCCCACACATAATGCACTGGGGCCCAGGTCTATTGATCTCAATGTGTTCAACAGGCTGCTGCTCCTCCTCCACTTTGCTGAGAGAGGGGACAAGACTTTCTGCGATGTTGCTGTTCCTGGAGCAAGCTTGGAGCAAGCCCTGCCTCTGCCTTCCTCACCAGGGAAGGGATTCCCTTGATCAGCAAGCTGGGGCCTCTTGCTGATCAGCAGAGCAAAAGATGGGCTTTCAGGAACTTTTGTGTTAATTTGTTAGTTTACAAGAGAGTGGATGCCCCCATGCACCACAACTGAGCCCAGCTGACTGCTGGAAGTACCTGGGCAGCTGCTGTGTTCCCTGTGGGACAGCATGTCCCAGGAGATAGGGGAGAGCACCCAGGTACTGGGTTGGCAGGGCTCCAAAGGGGCCACTCTGGATTCAGACTCTGAGCAGGGAGAGCACGCTCGGGCCGCAGTCTAACGTTTAACCTTTCAGCTGGGAATGGAGCTGTGCTGGAGCAAGTCTCCCTGGGGTAAGAATAGCATCTGCTGTCTTGGGACACAGCACAGTTGTCCAGCTCCTCCACGGCAGCACATGGCACTGAGACACAGAAGGCAGCCTACCCTCCCAGGAATGTCTCAGGCACTATTAGTGGAAGTGAATCATGCCCACAGACAGGCACGACCCTGAACAGGAGTCTTAGGAGAGCAGGGCTATTTTGGGCCTTTGACATTGAGGATGAAAGGAGACACATGATGGGCTGATCCTCCTGGCATGGGCAACCTCCAAAGCCCTCTGCAGCCTTGTCTCCTCCACTAGGAATGTCTCTTTTGAAGGATGAGGGGTGATTTGGTGGGACCTGGGAGCCCGGGAGGTGGGTGTGGAGGGAGCTGTGAGTTTGAAGGGCCTGCAGGGCCACCTGTGCCCAGCCCTCAGTGCCACCAGCACATCGTGCTTACGGCAGGCCCTGTCGGAGGGTGTGCACCTGCCCCTGAGCTTAGGGCACACAGCTGCCTGCTTTATTTTCATCCACATCCACGAGAGTTAGAGAGATACCAGAGAGGAAACACAAATCTTTTGCAGCCAGGAGGATATTTAATTAGTTCCACCTGAAGCTCTCCATCTCTGCGTGGTTCTTCAGCATCAGGAATGTTTGAGAGACCCCTTTTCCTCTTCCCAGCCATCACAAATTCCCTCCTCAACTTATTTCCATCCTTTTAACATCCTCTTTCTTTTTCTAGTATGAATTTCTTTCATTCCACTTTTTTATGTCTCATTTATTTGTTTCATTTTCATTGTTTTGTGAGAAGTTGCACATTAAGCTATTTGGGGAATAATCCCCATTCTCCCTGAAGAGTTTTCCATCTGGATCAACAAGCCAAATCAGTCTCCATTTTGCCCCACATTCAGCTGGAGACACAGCAGCAGTGTTAGCAGGCAGGAAAAAGTGGTCAGGGGATTGACTGTGTGTTGGGCAGCTTATAAAGTTCTGCCACTAAATGCAATCCCACAGCCCTGGGGATTGATTTTATGGTAGCTCCTGGAAAAAGGATACTTGGTATGGTCCCAGCCTTCTAAGCCATTTCCAAGCACATCCAGCACTCCTGCACATGAAGACTCCATTGGTTCAGTTGGCAGACAAGAGACACAATTCCTTATCCATGGGCAAGTTATTTTTTCCAGCAGCCTAAAAAGTTAAACTGCCTCCTGCTACAAACCCCCCAGTCTGGCTTTGCCAGCACCTCTGTGCTCACTGGGCACCCCCTGTGTCTCTCAGAACACAGTACAACACAGGCTGTGGGCGCTGTGCACAGTCCCCCCTTGGCTGCTCACTGAAAGGTCAGGCTGGTTATAAAGGCTTCCCCTCACCCCATTTGGTGCCATGTGATGTGGTTCAGGTTCCTGCAGAGCACCTTGCCAGGTGGAGACTCAGCCAGGGCCTTAGCACCTGGTCTCTGCTGTGGCAGGCTCTGGGATGGGTTGTGTGCTTCTCTGAGAGTCTCCAGCAGTGGAATGTTCACACTTGTGCTGCTCTGAACCATCAGCACTGGCTAAACTCCCTCACAGTAACTCGAGCTGTGAAGGTTTGTGCCCGTGGCCAGGCATTTCTTCCAATTTTCTTATCACGCACCATCGGTACAGTTCAAAGCGCACCACAGGCTTCCCACAGAGCTGCACTGCTGCCAGCAGGCCCTGAGCCCAGATCTGCAGTCCTGCTCTCAGGATCCTCAACTCCAAACCAGCCAGACCCGCACACATGGCATGTTATGCCAACGCAGGCACCATGGTCTCTGTTTATAGTCAGCCTGGGGGCTCAAGGTGCAGGTGGGAGAGCCAGGCTCTGACACTGCCATCCAGCCAACCCCAACATGACCCAGAGCCCACACTTTAACCCCTTTATGAAATGGGGGAGAGCTGCACTGCCAGCAGAAAGGAGCTGGTGTAGTGAGGGTAGGAATTCTCCTGCTAAAGTCACATCCCTGCAGAGCCTTGCAGGGATTGCTGAGGCTGCTGTGCTCTGCCCACTCTGCTTGAGCAGGTGTGGGAGGTCTCAGAGGACCAGGGATGGTATAGCTGGGGCAAGAGCAAAACAGCAAACTTAGTACCAAAAGCAGGAAAGAGGGTTGGGATTACATGATAATGCCATGCTGATGCCTGGACACTCTGAAATGAGTAATGCCAGTCTCATTAGGGTTGCTAGACTTACCTAGCAGTTAGTAATTTCCCATTGGTTTTGCATGGCTGCTCCTAAGCAAATTACAACTCTTTTTCTACAGGTTTATGAAGTAGATTATTGCACTGGGTAACCAGGCATTTGACGTGGTGGAGTAGGATCAGTGACATGGCCTAAGAGCAAAGCAGGACTTGGGATTCCATCTTGAAGCACAGCACTGTGCCACGAGCTGCTGAGAACAAGGTGCAGGAATTCCCCTGGGAAAGAGCTGCTTCCAGGCAACAGGAACTGAAACAAAAGTCATCCCACAGGAAAGAAAAAGAGCAACACACCTAGATATATCCCAATGGGTGTGAAAACTAACATTCAATTCTGATTTCCCAAAATCACAAGCCCATAACAGTGGATGGAGGCCTGTCTTGAAAGGATCATGGTGTGGGGACAGTTTTTGGGGAAACTATGGCTAGACTGACTGATGAGGTTTATTAAAGTTCCAGATTTCTCAGACAAACCGAAGATCTTGCATCTTATCAATTCAGTATTTCATTAGGTTATTTTCTGGAAAGTAATAGGAAAAGTTGGGCCATTGCATAATAATCATTATCAAATGCTCTCAAGGAAATGTAAAAAAATCAATTGTAACTAGGGCATCAGTTCACAGATCTCTGGAGAACAAGGTAAGAGGGGAAATCAGTAACCCCAAATGCTGCTCAGCCTGACAATAGGGCCATCCTGGCTCTTTGCCAATGAGCATGAGTGCACTGGGTGAAGAGGAATGAAAAAAAATGTGTCTGACAGGGAGCCATGGTGAAGCCTTCAAAGGTGTCATGGGAGGGACAGGTGTCTGCTGATTTTATTAACCTTTATTAACCTTTTTGTAGTTGAAAACTGAGAAAGATGTGACATCCATCACTCTTTTTCAGACAGGAGTGACAGAACATCTTGGGTTTCTCCTCTCCCATCCTTGTTACTTGTCAGCAGAAGCAGGCCAGACTCCTTCCTGAGCACTGCCTGGCTGTGTCCTCGAGATAGGTAAGGAGACCCATTTTGATATACCTTTCCTAGGCACACAGATGTGAAGCACTCACCTAGAACTTCCCAACAGTGTCAGCATCGTATTTGACACAGTGCCTGGTGCTATGCACAAATTAATTCAACTTCTCAGAGCACTGGAATGTCTGCCCAAAGGTATCCCGTTCACTCTCCAGCCCTTCCAGGGATGTCTTCTCAGCAGTCTGCTGGGTTTTCTCCCTACCTGAAATCCTGCAGTTTCAACTATACCATACATTCACCACAAAGTAGCTGAATGCATCTTTGTCCTTGGGAAACACCAAGCAGAATTATGGTGCCCAGTGCCACTGGGGAGATGAGCTTCAGGCAGCTACTCAGACTTTGCTGCTGGTACTGCAGAGCATTTGATAACCATTTCCATGGGAACAAGCACATAAGACACCTAAGTTCAAGTCCTGCTCTGCTTGGAGCTGCAACACTTGGTAGGTATTGGGCCAACTTTCTGACAGGTGGTTTGACTATACGGAGATTCTAAGCACTCAGTTTGCAATGCACACAGATGGCTGTGGGCTCACAGGCTGCACCAGTCTCGTTCTCCCATGCAGAAGTACAGCAGTGTAACTAAGCACAAGCACTGTAATTTTGTTCACATTGCATGTTTGATATACCACATCTGTTTGTACAGTACTTTATTTTCAGCTTCATTTAACAAGGTCAGGATACTTGCTTCCAAACAGAAGGTGAGGAGGAAACCTGTCAAACATCTAGGTTTTAAATTCAGGATAAAATTGGTCAAACTGATCATGGCAGCAGTAAGACTTGAACACACAGTTTTGACTATGCTAAGCTTAGCAACAAAATGACTCTCATTTGAACATCCTCATTTGGAGCATCTGAAGTTGCAGGTATCTATTTTATTGACACTGGTACAGCAGCAGTGGCAGAAAATGTTTGTGTTCACAAACAAATAGAAGATTACTTCCTACGAGTGTAGCTCTAGCTACTGCAAATCCACAGCTGGAAAGATACTTTGTGGAAGTTCTGGTTATCCCAGAGGAAGCTCATTTTTCAGTTCCTAACACCACCTGGAAAGGAGAGGCTTTGTTCAGTCTACACGTATCCAGAGTCTTTTGATCCCTGAAATCATCCATCCCAATGCACCATCCAGGTAGGATGTGCAAGTGGAAACCAGACCAAGGCAGTGGTATCTGTAACACATCACCACACGTCATGCTATTGGACTGATGGGTTCAAATGCACAAACACATCTGTTGGCTTTCCTGAAGCGCTACTTTCATGCTGCATTGCTTAAACAACCCCCACCCTCTGGGATAAGGAGTACACTGGCATTTCCAAAAGTGAGTCTATAGCATGGAAGGGCTTACAAGATTTAGGCATCACAATGATTAATTTTTAGGCCTACCAGAACTTGTGCCACGAACTTATGCTCAGTATATACTGCACAGTATCAGGTAACTCAAAGGAGGATCTAAACCTGTAGCACATTGCAGAGAGTGGCCCATAGTCAGTCTGCTCAATCTGTCTTTACCTAAGCATATCCAATAGGAGATACCTGAAATCTTGCCACTGTCTAGGCTTCCAATTCAATTAGAGATTGAACATTCCCTTTATAAAGTAGTCTCATGTCTAGAGACACCTGGAAGAACCTAGACTGAACCTTCCTAGTGTGTCCCCTGCTTCTTGGCAAGATATCCTGGCAAGCACTGAGGAGTCAAAGCCTTCTCCTACTGCAGAGCATTAGGTGACAGTGAAAGCTGGCAGAACCAAAAGTGTCTGTTGAGTCCCAGGCCAGATCCTTCAGGAGAAAACATCTCTTCCAGAGTGAAAATGCTGCAGAAAGCAGTCTGGAGCTGAGGTTCTCCATTTCCTGGATATGTGCTCCAGGCCCTAGTAGTTTTTCCAAGACATGCACTGGGGTTTTTTACCTCCAGCCACAAACTATGCTAAACTAGTGCAGTCAAAAGATCACACTAGGAAAGGTAGCTCCAGATCTTGTGCCAGTCTTGGGTTAGAGACAGACAACTGCCTGGGAAGTTCAGCTAAAGACACAGAGCTGCTGCTCTTTTCTCAGTCAGAATGCTAATTCTGCCTAAGGCTCACAGAAGGGATGCTTTAGGAACGTTCAGAGTTAGGTTGACTGACATTATTTTCACTTAATGAAGCAGCTCCTTAAATCTGAAACTAATCTGATGAAATCAGCCACAAAGCAATGCTCAGCACCAGAGCCTGAAATGCCAGAGGCAGAGAATCATAGTTCACAGAATGTTGTGAGCTGGAAGGCACCTTCAAAGATCATCTGATCCAAAACTCCTGACATGGCCAGGAACATCTTTCCAGTGAAAGACCAGGTTGCTCAGAGCACCATCCAACCTGAGCCTGAACATTTCCAGTGATGGGGATCCACAACATCTCTGGGTAACCTGTGCCAGGGTCTCACCACTCTCATGATGAAATATTTCTTCCTTATGTTCAATTTATTTAATTAAACATACCCTATTTCAGTTTAAAACCATCATCCCATGCCCTACCACTAAAAGCTCTCCTTTTCACTGTCTTTCTTATAAGTCCCTTTTATATACTGAAAGGCCAGAATAAGGTCTCCTCAGAGCTGTGTCTTCTCCAGGCGGAACAACCCCAACCCTCTCAGCTTTTCTTCAAAAGTCCCTCCCTTCCAGAGCTGTCCTTTTGAACGATGGCTGTACCCACTGGCAAGGCACAAACCTGCTGCTCAACTTGCTTGAGCAAACAGCACAACTATACACCTGTCTCCTGCTGTGAAGTCTTACCTTTGTAGCAGGGCCTTCTCGGGCTTTGGCTCTGAGCTTGTTTACTTGGCTCTCAGCAATAGCTACCCTTTCCTCAGCCTCATCTATCTTATGTTGTGCTTTTCTCAGTTTGGAGAGATTAATATTGGCCTGTTCATCCTGAAATTGCAAAACAAAAAAGAAATTAAAAACCATCTGGCAACATGCTGAGGCACAGAGCCAGCTTTTAAACTGACGGTACTATGAACTGGTAAATAAGTATTTGCTTCAGTTTAGTGACTCACAGCTTCCTCAGCTTGTCTTTTGTAGGATTTGATTTTCATCTGCAATTTATCTACCAGATCTTGTAACATCATCATGTTCTTCCTGTGTTCTTCATTCTGAGTAAAGAGAATATGCAATTACATGTCCTTGGGAGATAAGACATCAGGAGAATTGCTTTCTATTTTTACCCACCTGGAGAGTGAGCTCTTTGACATGCCGCTCATATTTGCAGATGTTTTTCGTAGCCTCTGCAGATTGTTTATGTTCTTCTTCCAGCTCAGCTTCTAATTCTTGGATCTGGTGAATTAATCAACAATTACCTTAAGCAAGACTCACATAGGACTTGGAGAAGAAAGGTGTCTCTGACTCCCATGTTCAGCTGTGGTACTCACCCTGGCCTCCAGCTTCTGGATTTGCTTCTTGCCTCCCTTCAGGGCCAACTGCTCGGCCTCATCCACACGGTGCTGCAGGTCCTTCACCGTCTGGTCCAGGTTCCTCTTCATCCTCTCCAGGTGGGCACTGGTGTCCTGCTCCTTCTTCAGCTTTTCTGCCATCACGGCCACCTTGGGAGGAAGATGACACAAGAAACCAGAGGAATGGGAAGGAACAGTGCATGCTGTGTATCAGTGGAGCATTTACTCCTGTTTCCTGATGACCATTCCTGCCACTCCATTTCCTGCTTCATTTTTTTTGCATGACATGATAGTGGCAGAAACATGACAGGAAATAGTAGGAAAAAGGATGGGACAAGACTGTCTTGCTGCACACGCAGAGCTGGAATGACAGAAAGGGTAAATGCTCTGTCCCACCGTATGGTCACACTGTGACCTCCACTGCCAGCAAGGTGCCACAGAATCATAGAATCACAGAATATTCCAAATTGGAAGGGATGCACAAGGATCATCCAGTCCAACTGCTGGCCCTCCAGATACCCCAGCAATCCCACCACGTCCCTGAGAGAGCTGTCCAAACACTCCTTGAGCTCTGGCAGCCTTGGGGCTGTCCCCACTGCCCTGGGGAGCCTGGTCAGTGTCCAACCACCCTCTGGAGGAAGAACCTTTTCCTGAGATTCAACCTAGCCCTCCTCTGACTCAGCTTCATGGATTGGGAAGAACAGGAACCAGAGGACCTGAGGGGTGGCTTTTTCCATTTTGAGGTTCAATTACTTTGGAGGAAGCAACCAATTCTCTTCACCTTAGCAGGAGAATACCGGGTTCTTTAATTCTGAAGACAAAAGAGGCTACAAGTGAATCCTCCTGAAAGCAAGAAACAGCACTGGGAGTTAGGAATTCCTGTCCAGATGTCCGTAGGGAAGGTCAAGGAAAGCCCTTTGCCACCAAGCCAGGAGGCATCTCCTGACACAGCAGTTTGGGATTTCCCAAGTGCACAGAAAAGAGGTCCACAGGGCAGGGACTCACTGATATCTCAGATGGGATTAGCAGAGCAAACCTGGAGTCATTTAAGCAAAATATTCCTCTAAATGCCAACAGAAATGAGGAAAGTGTCTGATTCCTTCTCCTGCACACAGGGCACAGCCAGAGCCACAGCAGAGCCTGGGAACAGGCTCCTGTGCTCAACACCTGGAGTGTGGTGGGTGCTGTGCTGTAGTGAGTGCCCTGCTATTTGCAACAACAGCCTGAAGGGCTACTGCCACAAGGCATAAAGTAGTTTAAAAGAATCTATGCTATTTAAGACATTAGTTTGCTCTCAAACATTGGACTCCTACACAATAAAACGAAGATTTCGGTGAAATATTGAGTGACGTCACTTACAAAAAATGTAAAATTCAAGAAGTTGCTTTGGCAGCAAAATATCTGAAAAGTGCATATTGAAAAATGTGAGAATAAAATAATGGCACTAGATATTTTATATATATGTGTGTATGTGTGTGTGTATAATTTATTGTAATGTTCTATTTCTCTTTTATTCAAACAGAATAGAAGTTATTTTAAAATAAGAAGTTCCACATCAAAATGAGGAAGAACTTCTTTCCATGAAGGATGGAGAGCACTGGAACAGCTGCCCAGGGAAGGTATGGAGTCTCCCTCTCTGGAGATATTCCAAACCCACATGGATGCATTCCTGTGTCACCTGCTCCAGGCGACCCTGCCTGGGCATGGGAGTCGGACTGGATGATCTCCAGAGATCCTTTCCAAGCCTAATGATTCTGTGATTTTATTTAGTTTTTTTTTTTTTCATTTTCATGAGCAACTGGAAAAGTTTTCTTTCTATTTTAACTCCAAATAATGTATTTAAGTGTTAAGACTTTGGTTTGCTCCTCTGCATCAAAAATGATTAACAGGTTGAGTTCCATGACATACCAGCCCTATGGCCTGGCTGAGCTTCACAGGCCTTGTATGGGAGGATTTAGCACCAATTTTGAATGGACATTTACAATTCTGATTTAAAAAGTTGTTAAATAGGATTTTGCAAAGACAACTATTCAAATACATTAGCCACTGTAGTGGTTTCAATACTGCAGGATTTCTTTGTGGATTAAATTTTCTTGCAGCACTGAAGAAAGTTATTTGTTTACGACCAACCAAATGTGGGTTTAGTCCATAAATGAAGGCAACAGCCCCAATAACTCATCTCTCAGCAGGACATGGTTCCTGTTGTTCTAATCCTCTTCTGACAGGTAGCCTTTTCAACCATGCCCACAGACTGGTTCTTGTACAACACGTGACAGGAGTATTTACATTAACCCCTAGCAGCAATGCTTCTGGAAACCCTGAAAATTCAAAGGGAAAAACACAGTAACATCCTCACATCTGTCATTGCCTTCTTTGCTCTTTCTTCAGCACTTTTTGATTCATTAGTAACATCCTCTATCTCTCTTTGGATTTGTGCCATATCAGTTTCAAGCTTCTTCTTTGTATTAGAAAGGCTGGTGTTCTACAAAGAAGAAAGAGAGAGGCTTTGAGTGTCTGTTTTTGGTCTCTTACACACACAGACCACGAATTACTATTCATTCTTACTCCATGAACCTCTGGACCCCAAAATATGTCAGTCTTAGCAAAGGAAACTACCTGGGTATGGAGGAGCTGCACATGTTCACTTGCATCCAGGAGCTCCTGCTCAGCCACTTTCCTCGACCGCTCCGTCTGCTCCAGGGCTGCCCGTAGCTCCTCAACTTCAGCCTGCAGCAGGTTTGCTCTGCGCTCCACCATGGCCACCTGCTCCTTCAGGTCATCCTGGGTCCTGAGAGCGTCGTCCAAATGGATCTGGGTGTCCTAAATTTGAAGAGTCAGTTTTGTCCTAACGAACTTCTCGAATACTGTGCTTAAAAATAAATCAATCACAAGGTAAACAAAGACCTTGAGAGCTCCCTGGATGCTGTGCAGGTGTTTCTGTGCCTCTGCAGCCTGGCGGTTGGCATGGCTGAGCTGGATCTCCATTTCATTCAGGTCTCCCTCCATCTTCTTCCTCAGCCTTAAAGATTCACTTCTGCTCCTAATCTCAGCATCCAGAACACCCTGCATTGTCTCCACAGTCCTTTCATGGTTCTTTTTTAACTGGTTGATCTCCTCATCCTTGTCAGCAATCTTTCTGTTGATCTCTGTCTTAATCTGAGTCAGTTCTTGGTTGACAGCAAGGATTTTGACCTCTTCATGCTCAAGAGCTGCCTTTAAAAGAAAAAGGATAAAAACAAAGATGAAGGTAACATTTCAGAGAACATGATCAGTGACTTCACAGAAAATCCAAAAGTTTGTGGCAATCAATATTGCACACAGGCGGTGCCAGGAAAGGAACAAAAAGCTGCTTAGCATGCTCTATACTTTTTCCAGTAATATTTAAACTAACTCACCTCTGCCTCCTCCAGAGCTAATCGCAGCCCATTTTTTTCTACTTCAACTTGCTTTTTTGCTTTCTCAAGGTCTCTGATCATTTTGCCATTTGCAGTAATTTGCTCTGTCAGATCAGCTACTTCCTCTGTGAGAGAATGACATCAACCAGAGGAGCTGAACTCTATGCTCTGTGGCAGCGTTCAGCACCTCTTTTGCATGTATAAATATTTATACACATACATACATGTGTACACAGTCGTATATGTGTCTGCAAATATGTACAGATAAAAACAGACACAGCCAAGTCATGCAGGACAAGTGGGGCATTAGTGTGGTTTCACAGCCCTCTTTATAGGGAGCCTGGAAGAGCCCTGCATGTGTTATGTCTCTAGATAGGCCATCAGTGTCCTACAGGTCCTGTCATTGCGTTCAGTACATCTGTAAATCTCAGTTTCACAAGCTGTTACAGCCTCCTGAGGTCATCACCTTCACCTGGGAATGGCACCTTGATGTCTCTGCAGCAGATACTACAGAGCCAGGACATTTGCTTTATTAGCTTTTTCACTTTACAAACCTGCTTGACAACTTTTGGTGAGACATTGACACTCTCCATTAAGATGGAGAGCACAGTAATGACAGAGTCCTGTCACTCAGTGCACGTCCTGCAGACATGAGTGTCTGCCTTGTTGTGGTAAGATTGTGAGCAGCTAATCACAGAATCACAGAATGTGCTGAGTTGGAAGGGACCCCCAAGGATCATTGAGTCCAACCCTTAGCCTTGCACAGGCCCATCCCCAAGAGTCACCCCCTGTGCCCCAGAGGATCAGCCAAACCCTCCTTGAGCTCTGGCAGCCTTGGTGCTGTGCCCACTGCCCTGGGGAGCCTGTTCCAGCAGCAAAAGGGAAACCAGAGCCAAACACATACGCTTGAGAGTGTGGTTCTCCCGTTTGATTGTTTCAAGCTGATCTAAGTTTTCCTTGTAGGCATTTTTCACTTTGAAAAGCTCCGTGTCCAGCGAGCACGATTCTTTAGAGAGAGCTTCCCGCTCCAGCTGGCTTTCCTCATACTTCCCCTTCCATTCTGCCATGACCTGAAAGACATCATAGGATCGCAGAATGGCTTGGGTTGGAAGAGACCTCAAAGATATCTAGTTCCAACTCCCCTGCCATGGGCAGGGACACCTTCCCCTAGACCAGGTTGCTCAGAGCTTCATCCAAGCTGGCCTTCAACACTTCCAGGGATGGAGCAGCCACAACTTCTCTGGGAAACCTGTATCAGTGCCCTCATAGGGAAGAATTTTTTTCCCAGTTAGCCACCTAACCCTCCCCTCTGTCAGTTTGAAGCCATTGCCCCTTGTCCTGTCACTCCGGGCCGTTGTAAATAGTCTCTCTCCATCTTTCCTGTCAGCTCCCTTCAGGTACTGGAAGGCTCCAGTTAGGTCACCCTGAAGCCTTCTCTTCCAGGGTGAACAATCCCAATTCTCTCAGCCTTTCCTAATAGGAGAGGCTATTATGTTTTTTTCCTGCTAGTACTGAAAATATTGTTTTATCTGGGGCTACACTTAAAAGATACTGTGCTCACTTATCACCTTATCAAAGTTCTGCTGTTTCCTGTCCAGGGCAGCTGCTGATGTGTTTGCTCTCTCTACGTCCAGCGTCAGATCCTCCACCTCCCCTTGCAACTTCAAATTCATCTTCTCCAAGGAGGCACACTTGGAATTCACAGTCCCTGCCTGTTCTCCTGCTTTCTGGAGACGCTGAGCAAGTTTTTTCCTTAAGGAATATAAATAAAACATGCATATGACTGAAAGAAATCATTGCAGTATGTATGTCATTTTAACTAAGAGTATTGCAAATCCCACTAAAATAATTCAGGTTGGGCTACTAAAAGTAGATCTATGTCCTGCACAAGATATGTAACATCCGGACAGCTCATCCCACTCCCCACGTACTTGGCCTCCTCGAGCTCCTCCGTGCGCTGAATCGCGTCCGTCTCGTATTTGGTTCTCCACTGGGCCACTTCGCTGTTGGCCTTGGACAGGGCGCGCTGCAGCTCCCCCTTGGCTTCCTGCTCCTCCTCA